>NW_024962266.1:24278380-24454196 GCF_019238085.1 Lagopus leucura | reverse complement strand
CCATGCTGTAATAAATATCAACATAAACATTTGAATCCAGTGCACAGCTGTTTGTTCATGGCGCGGGCTGTGGGTACGGCTGTGAGCTCTGCATGCAGGCTCTGACCCGGTGCAGTGCCGGGGCGCTGTGGGTTGGGGCTGCTGGAGGCCATCTTAGGCAGTGGTGAGGGTGATGTGTTGGCAGTGCCTGAGACAGGCTGCTTTTGTGCTGCTTTCCTGGATTTGTGGAGCATTTTGAAGCAAATTCAGCTTTTAGCCTGGGAAAGGCATAGAACAGTTGCGTTGCGAGGGATCCCAAAGCTCACCTCGCTCCGACCCCTGCTGCAGGCTGGCTGCAACACCAGGGCAGGTGTTGCAATGAAAGGCCACAACGAGATCTCCCCGCAGTCTTCTCTGGGCTGAACTGGCCCAGCTCCCGCAGCCTTTCATTGTAGGAGAGGTGCTCCAGCCCTCTGAGCATCTTTGTGGCCCTCCTCTGGGCCTCTCCAACAGCCCCCCATCTTTCTGAGCTGGGGGCCTGCAGCCTGGGCACAGTACTGCGGATGGGGCCCTGTGCTGCAGGCACTAAGGGTGCTGATGGGCGCCTGATAGCTCCTCATGGCAGAGCCAGGCAGGGGGCTGGGGGTGCACAGAAGCACTTTCTGGGGCTAGAAAGGCAGATTTCTGCACTCTGTCCCTCAAGGCGTGCGGACCCTCGTGCTCACCAGTTCTTGGATTGTTTCTTTCAACACAGCCCTGAGAGCTGCCAAGCTCCTTCCCCAGCAGCCTCCCAAGCCCGGCCCCAGGGATAATCGTCTCCCACGTCGGTGCTCATTAAATTAAAGGAGGAGGTGAGCGAGCAGGGGCTCCAGCCAGGTACACAGTGTACTTGCTGGCTAACAGCCCCCGGATGTTGGGCCCATACTGGGTCTGAGCCAGGGGAAAGCAGTGCTGGAGAAACAGTCCTCATCTTCAGCAGCGGTGAGGGACTTGCACACTTGCCCTGAGTCCTGAGCGCCCGCTGCAGTGAGTGGGAGCAGCCTGTGCAGCTCTCAGAGACAAGGGGGATCCCAGGAACAGCTCAGCAGGCTCACGGTGCTGGCGGCTGCTCCTAATGCAGGGAGCAGGAGCTCTTCTTGCAGCTCTCCCTGGCGGCACAGCCAACATGTTCTCCCACGTTCTGCTTCCCGACTGCCGTTCATGAAATGTTAATGTCTGCTTCTCGGGCCGTGCTGAGGTAATGCCCTTTAGCTGCTGATGAGCTTTTATGACTTATTGATACCCGCCCAGATGTGCCTCTGTGCCCCATTCCCAGCTCCAGCTCGACTCCAGTGGAGGAAAGGGTGGCTCCACTGGATTGCATGCAGTGCGCCCACAGGACACCTGCAGTAGGGTTCAGCCATGCCAGGAGCCCAGCTCTGCCCACCCCGACCTCCCTCTGGGACCTCAGAGCTCACCCAGGACATGGGGCTGCTGCACCCCCAGCAACATGAGCACGAACTGGGGCTGGCAGCTCACATGGCTTCTGAGTGACCAAAGCTGGTACCTGAAGCGACCTCATTTCCCCACTGAGTGTCCAGTGTTTCACTGCCGCCATCATTTTTAAAATTGCCTTTGTTCTGCCCTCCTCCATCCCTTCCCATGCTCTGTCTCTAACTACTGGTGCAGGCAGGACTCCAGCCTTCCTGAAGCTGCCTTTACTAGCAGTGATTTCTTTGTGGAGCGGTAAAAGCAGCTGAAGGGACTTTGGCTCTTTCCCGTGCAGCCCACCTCCACAAGCTGCCCTACCTACCAGGAGCACTCGAGGTGTTTCATCTCCCTCTTCATGCCCCCTCTTTACCACAACCAACCTTTTAACAGCTTCCTCAGCAGAGCTGTTCTGCTCAGGAATGCGAGCGCTGAGTGCAGGGCTGGCTGCTCAGCAGGGCTGCCTCCCTGTGCAGGGCGATGACCCACGACAGGAGGGGTGAGCAATGTCACTTTCAGCTGTTCTGCAGGGCCCCCACCACATAGCAGAGAGCCAACGAGCCTGAAGAGACAGAACCACCACCTGGAACAGCCTCTGCAAAGCTCAACTATCAAAAGATGTTCCTAAATAGCCGGGTGCAAATTACAGATTTAAACAGATGAGCTGAATTGAGCAGTCCTTTGAACAGACGGAATTAACATAATTTAGATCAACGCAACACTTACTGGATTATTTCTCTTTCAAGCATTTTCTCCTAACCATTGAGAGATTTATTAATTTAACTCACAGAAGACGCATCCCGATTCATTGAGCCCAACAGCTGATCTCCAGTTTGACGAGCAAGGATCTGTTTTCTGAAATCTGCAGAGTGGAGCTGTTTGATAGCCTGAGACTGGAGCACACAGCGGAGGTGCTCATCCAGATGGTCAGACGAGATCACAAAGCACAGACCAGTCTCCGACACGAGAGACTGACGTGATACGAATTTCTTGGAAACGTATGTGCTCCTCCACTCCTTAACATAAGCCAGGCTGTCCTACTCCTTCCCATGTGCTGAAGGGCAACAGTGCAGAACTGGAAAACATTTTACATGTGGTTGAAGCTAATTTAACCTTCATCTTACAAAAAAAACACATACTTAATCCCCCCGTTTTAAGAGAACATGCTTCCTGCTCAGCTAGCACAGTGTGGCAGGAAGAAATTCTTTGTGTTTCTAGCAGCCACTGCCAGTTACCAGGCACCAAAGTTTCATGCTACGCTCCACAGCGCTTTCCCCAAATGGATACTTCTCTTCATCAGTATTGGGAGGGGTAAAAGAACGGCAGTTCTGCAGGTTCAGCAAACCAGTCTCCCTGATTAAGTACTTTGGGAACTAAGAGCAGGGCAGCACAACACCCCAAAGCACCCAAGAGCAAAGCAAAGAAAAACCCACACAGAAGGAGAAGGGCATGACTCAGGCTCCTCTCTTCAAGCTCCTCAGGTACCTCCCATGTACACTGCACTCACAGGTACTCTGAAAATAGGTTAGTCTGTGCAAAAGCACACGGAGCACAGCAGCTGTGCAAAGGAACTGCGACGGGTTTATGTTCCTGCTAGGTAACCGTGGAAACATCCAGGAGGATGCACTTGATCACTCTGTAGCCTCACAGAGGTGAGCTCCTCAAATTAAACTTTCTTCAGGCACAATTTGGTTTTTAAAAAAATTTTACTTTCTGCAGCAATATAATTTATTTCTGAAAGTACATCAGTCCACCTTTCCTTCACTATGCGATGGTTCTGGCAAAGAGAAGCAGCAGGTACAGTTGGTGAAGGATTTTCATTTGAGCTGAATTTCACACAGTTCCATGCAGATACAGCGCCAGAAACTTCTTGAATGTTTCTGGCTGTAAGCCATATATTCCAGTGGGCTTCTGCAGAGAAAAGACACGGATGCTCAGTTTGCAGTGAAGTGATTAATGCAGACAAACAACAGCTTTAAACGCTCTTGAACAAGGCTTCAAAGGCGGTGCCTTCCAAACTGTGCTCCCCCTGCCCTCCCCAGGTGGCTCTGTGTGGAGGTACTCCCACTGCCATCAATCTCAGGCGGTGGGAACGCTTTGTCCATCCACCTGAGACGCCCTCCCTGTGTAACTGGGGCTGACAGCACGGTGCTCTGTTTACTCTGCAGTGAAGCTGACAGTTGCATGGAAGCTCTTCCTTCGTCAGAGCACGAGTTGATTTCAAGCAAGCGTACTACGAGATGGTATATTACAGATGGGGATATCTTTATGTAGGAGTTCATATGAAGCTTGGCGTGCGGCTTGTATGCTATGCAGTACATCAGCAGTACAAATACTCCCTGGCAGTAACACCTGCTTCAGGCTCTCCTGTAAGAACGGCACCAGTACCAGCCTCAGTCCCCTCAGCTGCTTTAAAACCCACAGCACAGCTCCGTGCCACCTCCCAGACCTCTGGCACAGGTGAAAGTGCTGCCTAACCTAACCTGCTCCCAGCCCAGGAGTGCTTTGCCCCCCCTCACTTACTGTAACAACTCTCTTCTTGACTTCTGGAACACACTGGGCACTTTCATACAGATTCTGATCGGAGTCAATCCAGACTAGATTCTTTATGCCATCGTTAGACACAAGGTCAGTTGTATTTAATTGGAACACCAAGAACTGGAAGAGCTGGCCATCTGTGCCAACACTCTGCACCACTATTGGCTGCTCCAAAACCTGGGGATCATTCTAGGAAAGAAGGGAAGGAGAACGTTTAAAAAACCAGCTACCACAGAAATTGTACGTGTAGTTGCTGATTCCGCATATTCTACTTGGTTTAAAGCCAAGATTTTAATAAATGTATTGTTACCTTGCCCAGAAAATTACTCTAGTCAAACAAGTTTTGAATGTAGATTTGGTATTTTAATTAAAATTCCTCCCTCAGCCAGCAGTGAGGTATCAATTTGCATACTGAGATGTGGGAAGGGTTAGAGTTTTACAGTTAAACCTTCTCCCTGGCTCCTACCTATTACCACCTCAGTGCATGTCACATCATGAACGTGCTCACTGTTGAGATGGTGCTCTGGATCAGCAGATAGCAGCAGCCGTACCTGAAGGTTAGACTAAGACCTCTGGAGTGGGAAGCTGTGATACAGTATCCTCAGTGCAGCTTTGAAAACTATTCTAACATGCTACAGCAAGGGAATTCCACAACCCTTCCTGCTGGCTGTGGTGCTAGGGAAAGAACAAAGGCCCAGCAAGACAGCAGCAGTCTCCAATACATACCCCATACAGCACCTTCGCCTTTGCCAGTGCGTTGCCAAAAGCAAACATCAGCATTTTAGCACGGAGCTGTTCTGGTCTGAACCTGTTAGGACGATTGTTGGCCGATTCCAGGAAATACAGAGTGTGAGGATGAGAGTACGGATAACCATCTTTGAAACCTAAACGGCAGATAACCACATCAGAAATCGCTCACTAAGAGACTACAGAGCCAATGTTTTCTCCCTTATCTTCAGGATCTGTTAAAGCAATTTGCCTGTTTTTTTTTCTCCACAGTCCTACCACTGGAGTGCCTGCACTGCACACCCACTGCCCCACTCCCATCCTCCCCAGAGCCGTGAGGCAGAAAGGCATGGACTGCTAGCAAATTGCCACCTCCAACACTTGCCTGTGTCATTGAGCTCTTGGTATACATTCACCTCCTGAAGGTCAATTGTAGGAGAGATGGGATAGAAGGTCTCCAGAACATGGTCTTTTGTGGCCAGTATCTCTTCCTTGGAGGCTATCGGCGGTATTGGGGTCATAGAGTTCATAAGTATTCCATTCAGGCCACGGATTTGAAGGAGAGTGGATTCTGGGAAGGGAAATCAGACTGTATTCAAACATCACTAAAATAACATCAGGCAAAGGCTTACGTTTGCTTCCGGGCAACAGCACTCATGCAGCCCTTTGTTCTACAAGGCTCCTTCTGCCCCTCACCTCCAAACTGACGTTAAATAATAGCACAGCCGTAGGTTCTTTTTCTAAAGCAGCAATGTTGATTACTGGTGTTCGCTTGTTAACTAAGCACATTTAGAAAGATCACTATGCAGATTTGGATGCCAAAAATAAGCAACCAGTTAAGACACTTGGTTCTCTTCTCCCACCACCTTGTTGGTATTGCCTAACACCTCAATAATCTCCTCAGGGCAAGGACCCTGCCAACAATCAAGGCTGCCTATCCACACAATGCTACTGAACCAAGAACTGGTTCTAGAAATTGTTCTGGTCTTTCTAAGTCTTAAGCTTTTGAATGCCTTTGTTAGCCCTCTCACAATAAGGAAAAGAGCCAACTGCTTTCAAGCACAGCAGCAACCAACCTCTTTCCCACGTAGCTGCAATCCGGTAGTTTCGAGCCAGCATTCTTCTAGCCAGGGAAGGATACTTCATTGACATTGACCGGCATAAGTGTATCAAGTCTTCAAACAATACAGGGCTTTAGAGTTAGGGGGAAAAAAAATGGTCACATGAAGTAAATATGCTGTGCTAATGGCAGGCGGATGCTTCTGGGATATGAAAGCTATAAAACATTATTGCTAACACAGATCTCAAATTAATACCCAGCAAACCAGCCCTGTTCCAAGCTGGCAGAGGTAATGCTTAGCATTACTTATTTTAAAAATTGACGCTGTGCATCAGCTAAAACTTGATCTTAAGCAGAACACAGTCCTTGGCCTAAAAGAAGCTTCAATATGGAGTATGTGTAACGTTGTGTAACTACTGCCAACCTCCAGAACTGCACTGTTTTGCTCTGTTTACAAGGTGACAAAGGCTCTGACAGTTTTGCACCACGGCTCTCTCTAAGGCAGCTCTATGTGTGAGTTTTCCTTGTAGTGTTACACTCTCTGGTTCCCACTGATGAACAGCTTTACACCGAAACCTGAGTGAACACTTACCAATATTTTTCTCTTCTGGGAGCAACTTCTGTGGTCTCCCAGAGCCGTGCATGTGCAATTGCACGGTGCACAGCCTCTTCCTGCTCCTGGAGCTGGTATGCTGGGTTCTCGGCGATGCTGAGCACCGCTGCAGGCAAGCCTTGCACCAGCTTTGTCTTGGTGAGCCACTGCGCCTGCCGAACCCCTCGAAACAAAAGTAAAAACACACAGTGTGAATTTTCTTCAGGCTGGATATTAGGAAAAAAATCTTATCAGAACGAGTGGAGAGGTACTGGTACAGGCTGGGAAAGCTATGGAGTCACCATCACAGAGGTGTTTAAGAAAAGGGAAGCTGTTGCACTTAGGGACGTGGTCAGTGGGAATGGTGCGGTGGACTTGGTGATCTTGGTGATCTTAATGAGTCTATGAATGAAGCCACCAGGCAGGTTGGCAATGGGTGCGTGCAGTGCAGCAGGCTGACGAATGGAATCATTCACGGAATCATAAAATTGCTTGAGTTGGAAAGGACCCTTAAAGGCCATCTGGTCCCACTCCCTGCACTGAACAGGGACACCCACAGCTCCATCAGATGCTGACAGCCCCATCCAGCCTGACCTTGGGTGTCACCAGGGATGGCGCATCTCTCACATTTTAGTTTGAAACCATTTCCCCTCATCCCATCACAGTGGAACCCACTCAAGAGTCTGTCCCCTTCCTTCTCACAGCCCCCCTTGAAGCACTGACAGGCTGCCCTCGGGTCTCCCTGGAGCTCTCTCATCTCCAGGCAGCACACCCACAGCTCTCGGCCCATCACAGTGGTGTTGTTCCGGGGGCCATTTTGGTGGCCGCACTCCAACAGATCAGCGGCCCTTATCCGTGTCCCTCCTGCCCTAAGGGCCGCACCCCGGACGCAGCGCTCCAGACGCGCCGTCCCCGCATCGAGGGCGCCCCGGGCTCCGCCCAGCGCGGTACCTTCCAGCATGCGGACCCGCTGGTGGCAGATGAAGCAGCTGCGCTCCTTGCGCAGCGGCATGTCCTCGTAGCGCGGCCCTGGGCTGTGCCACGGGTCCCTCCAGCCGCGGTCCCAGGGCGGGAAGCGCGGCCGAGCCAGGCCGGGCACGAAGTACTGCCGGCCCGCGTACGTGATGCTGTCCAGCTCCACTTGCTCGCGCACCGGCCGCCGCTCCACCACCTGGGCCAGCTGGTCCGGCGGCGGCCCGCGGGTGGTCCAGGGCGTGCGGGGCAGCGGGCCGCGAGGACGGGGCGGCCCAGGGCGGGTGAGGATGCCGCGGCTGTGGGCCGCCGCTCGCCTCAGCACCGCAGGCCTCGCCGCCACGGCTCCCACCGCCGCCATCTTGCCGCGGGCCGGCGGGCCGGCGGTAGGGGCGGGACCGCGGCGTGAGTGACGGCGAAGGTGGCCAATGGGAGAGCTCCGCGGGGAGGGACGGGCGATAAACGCGGCGGCGGTGCGCGCAGCGCCGTGCCGGGACGGGGGGAGGGGCGGCCGGGGCCTTGGGGGCCGGCCTGCGGTGCGAGCGGCTCCGAGCTGTCGATGCGGGGCTGCCGTTCTGCAGGCGATGAGCGGCCGCGAGGAGGAGGAGTGGCAGGCTCTCAAGCCCCTGGAGCCTTCTCCATCGCAGTGCTGCGGCGGCGGCTGCCAGCCGTGCGTCTACGACGTGTACGAGAAGGAACTGGAGCGATGGGAGCGGGCCAGAGCAGCGCGAGACAAAAACCTCCTCGTGGAGAAACAGGGGGAGGTCAGCACGGCTTCGTGGCACCCGCAGGCAGGGCTGCGAGCTGTGCCGTGTAACGGAGGTGCGCTGCGCTCAGAGCTGTGCCGTGTGACCGAGAGCTGGCATCCGCGCCGGCCTCGCGTTCCGTGCCTGCGCTGATGGCGCGTCCCTAGCGCTAAATTAGTTTCCGGAGAGACATGAAATAACAAAAGGCGGTCATCTAACCGAGTAATTATTTATTGTTGTTCTTGCAGAGTAGTAATTCAGAGCTCAGTCCGGGTGCATTTACTGCATTCACCATAAGCTCGGTGCAGCAGCTAACAGAGGACACCTACCAGTACAGGTTTGAATTACCAGGAAATGGCAGCCTGCGATTGGGTTTGGGACAACACATCGTGTTAAGGTATTGTTCTCTGTGCTGCTTAAACAGCCCGCATTATGTAACCCCATCTATGGCTTTTTGTCCATAGACAAAGCCTTCACACCAGGCAAATCATAATTCCATAGCTGTGCAGTAATACAGATGAAAGGCCCCGTGAGCTTGTTAGCTCTGCTAATTTTATGGCAAAAGTCATTGCAAAGCTCTGTTGTTTTTTTTTCCTTCAGCATTATCCTCATGTCGGTGGGTCAGAAAGAACTGGGTGTGATTTAAAAAGAAATAATAAATTGCAGAAAGAAAGAATGAAAGAATAGGTGTTACAATAGATGGCTTATTGCTGTGTGTTGCAGGGAGGACAATGAGCTGTGCTCAACTCCTAGTTGGGTATTTTAGGCTCTGTCTCTCGAAGTAACTCAGCACCCATGGTGCTTCTTCTGTTGTCTGGGCATTTTCTAACTGATTTCTAGGAAAACAACCCTCCTGTGCAGTTAATGGCTCACCAGAAAGTGGCCACCTGGGAGAAGTTTCTCTCCCTGCCATCTGTGGTGATCATTGCCAGAAAGCAGAAGTCACGTTATGATGCCATTGATCTGTATCTGCTGATGTTACTCGTGCGTTAACAGCTGATGTACACAGCTGGCTGCCTGCCTTCCCTTCAGCCCTCTCATGCAGTGCAGCAGAGGAAAAGGTTTGGCCATTTGAGCCAGTTACTGTAGTCAGTAGTGAAGAGCACTGTGGGTATATTCAATGGAAAGAGAAGGCTTCCAGGAAAATACAGTGAATATAGACAAGAGTTTGACTTAAGGCTGTGCCCCGATGTCATTATTTAATTGTCAGATGCTGTCCAAACACAAAAAGAAAGGTGTAGCACACCAGAGAGCATTTTCCGTCCCCTCTGCCACTCTTTCCCAAGCCTCCTTCCAGGAATGCATGCAATAGCTGAATGTGGGATACAGCTGGGGCCACCAGCAGGAAAACAATAGATGCATCGTAAGTTATGTCCCCCGTGGATTTTTACCTCTCACAGGGGAGCATTTTGCGTTTGTGCACAGGCTGAGCCACTGAGGAGGGGTTCTGCTGCCTCCCTTGGCGTTGCCTGATCTCCCCAGAGAAAAGCAGAAGTATTGGTAATATCTGTCAATGACACAAGTTACAGTGGTTTCCTATATTTCTTTTCTCAGAGGAGTGGTGAATGGTTTGGAGGTCCAGCGAGCCTACACTCCCATTAGCCCAGGGAATGCAGAAGGTTACTTTGAAGTTCTAATAAAAGTAAGTCAGTCTATACAATATAGATTAGAGTCTGAGGTGCTGGGAACTGTGTTTTCTTTTAGGAACCAAGCACACTGTCAGCACTTCAAGGGAGGCACTGTCAAATCCCTCGTGGACGGTTTCTCTGTTGTTTTGAAGCAGTTGTGCTTTGCTGATAGAAACTGCTGCTTTTTTTTCCTCCACGAAGCTGAAAGTAGAGGAAGGTGACACACAAACAAGTGCTTCACAGCACAATCTCTACTAAACACTAGGCCCTCTCAGGAGCCTTGCAGTTGCCACTGTGCGAGGAGATGCCCATTCCGTGTCCCTGATTTCGTTTTGCCTTTTCAGTCTGATCTTGAAGTCACACCCAGTAGCCAGTCCAGTGGAACCATTGGATTTTGGGAAGCCTTTGCCCAGCTGTTGCTTTCCCCCACTCCTTATTTTTGCGTTAAGGACGCTCCTCATAAAAGCTCTTATTTTTGGTAAAAAGTAATAATAATAAATCAGTGTGTTTGGTGACAGCCCCAGTTTGGGTGAGCTGGTGGAATTCAAAAGGATGTTACATAAGAACTGGGCTGGAAATATTTCCAAATGTAGCCTTCAGTGTAGCTGTAAGACACAGAATGCTGGGTGTCCCAGGTGACTGCCAGGACATGACCGTTTGTCCCCTGCCAGTCTTCCAGGATTTCATGTTCTGGAGGTCTATTATGTATTGTATGTTTGAATGTCTGCCCTGTTCTTTAGAAATGTGTATAGCTTGTATAAGATACCTGTGGGAGGGTATTTCACCGTTCTTGTGGCAATTAGTGTGTGGTAGGGGAGAGAAATGTTGCATTTGAGTTGTATTAATAGGATACATTCAAAGGATGACTGTGAAATTTCATGTATACTTGCTTACTACTCACAGGTTTTGCATTTCAGTAATAATAGTAATGATTGTAATGACACCTTTCCTTTATGTAGAACCTTTCATCCCAAAGGGAGCTATAGTTATTCTCTGGCAGTGACAAAAGAGATTGGTAACACCCAGTGCAAAGCAGCCATTTTTATAACTCACTCTGTAGGTTGTGGTATATTTCACACTATTCAAGCAATTTTGGAAAGTACTATATTATTATTATTACTATGCAATCCCAGCACTGTTCAGACCCTTCTGTCTCCTGTTATTACAGCATTGCATTTGCGATACTACAGTTAAGAGTGAAGCAGTTGCCATTTACGGAGCATAACCCTCTTTTTGAGTGATTTTATAATGTTAGGGTTTCTCTCCATGTAAAACTGGGTGTAGAGGTTTCCCCCCAGGAGATAATTATTTTTTCTTTCTATTTAGAAAAATTCATTTTAAGCCCACTCAATCACTTCTTACTCCGATTTTCAGAAGTAATTTTGGAGCAAGGATTGCTTTAGTTACCATTACCATGGTCCACTGGGAGTGGGTCATAAAGAGGGGTTGACTTTTCTCCTCTTGTCTCAGATTTCCATGTGCAGGTAAAGAAGGTAGGGATCAAATACTGGTCCTTTGATACAATGCTCTTTGCATGAGATTCAGTACCTGCCCAGAGCCTTCTGAGCATGAAATGTTTCTGACAGCAAGGCAGAATCTGGATGTGTGCATGTGATGTTTGCCTTCAATGTAACAACTGGTGCTAATAGATCTTAATAGCCAGGATATCTTATTTAAGTGAGCTTGTTACAAGGGAGGAGTATCTGTGCTCTTTGCTAGCTAACAAGCTTGCAAGCACAGACACACACTCGCTCACTCCTGTCCTTAGCTTCTCGGTGCACGGTTCATCAGTTCTGTTTGCCTGCAGTGCTGCTTGGTGGCTGGTCCAGGCACTGGGGTGTGGAGCTGGATTTTTGTCCAGTGCAGAAAATGCCCCCAGATACCCTTCTCTCAGTTATGTGGACTGAAGGCTTTGAAGGCTTGTACTGCATTCCATCTTTTGACCTCTGGCTGTGTTGCTTTTCCTCAAGCTTATCAGTGGCATTGCCTCTGTGCAAGACCAGTTGTCTGCCATAGCTGTTAGGCTTATCTGCTTCTGGAGGATGGGCCAGCTGTTGTTCTCTGAGCAGGTCCCATAGATATTGACAGTTCTTTTGCATGTATTCTTGTCAACATCAGGCCATCATACAAGTAGGACAGGTATATGCCTATGGCACATTACGTACAGCAATGAGGCTGCTTGGATGGGACCTTTAAGGTCCCATGACATGGGTGGGACTCTGGGCAGCCTGATCTGGTGGGTGCCAAGCAGCCTGCAGCAGGGGTTGGCACTGGGTAGGCTTTAAGGTCCCCTCCAACCCAAACCACTCTGTGATTCTCTTTTTGAACAAGCACTCACCCTTTCTTATCGGTCATCAGTGAGGCTAGCGTTCCTATGAGGAAAAGCCAAAATGGTGGGGGTTTTTTGTGCCTAGTGGAAAGTAAAGCATTTTTTTGACTAATATTTTCCTTCTGTGAAGCCCAAATTAACATATTTTTTTGAAAACACAAAGGCATCCAGATGATCTGTTCTGGAAACAGTTTTATAAATGAGAAGCCTCTCGTTTGGTCACTAATTGTATCAACGCAGCATCGGAGACACTGAAACAAAGGAAGAGCTGCGCAGTGTTTATATAACTATCAGTGCCCAGAGGGCTTTTACAGATCCCACACCCTGAGCTTTGGAGAATGCTTGAAGGCCCGGGCTTTGCTTTGCATTCAAGGTGCTCTTCTCCACGTGCTTTGTAAGCAGGAACTTTGATAAGCTTTTTCCAGTTTTGGAAATTCAGACTGCATAGGAGTGGGTCGTGTTTACATTATAGTCGAGCTGGAATGAATCCAATATGATTTAATTTAAATGTCTTTGTTTTGGGTATAACTTTGAATTATTTTTCAAATAGAATGATCTTTCTTTCTTTTTAAATGCATGAAATTTTTTTTTTTTTTTTTTTTTTTTTTGCCCCCTTCTTGTTTAAATGCAGATAACTTTATAATTGACTTTAAGCTGGGAAAGTTTCCAACAGAGTATAATTATTCCTTTCTTTTGTGCAATGTTTTTTATTAGTGCTATGAAGCTGGGCTAATGTCACAATACATAAGGACTTGGAAAGAAGGAGACACGGCCTTTTGGCGTGGGCCATTTGGAGGGTTCCCATATCGACCTAATAAGGTTAGTTTCCTAAGAGACGTAGGATGTTTCAGCTCGTGGCAGCTAGCTTTGTTTAATAATCCAAAGGGAAGACATCAATTTGATTACTGTTTTCATGATTATTTTAGGGACTTCCTGGGTTATTGTGCAGTGCTGCAGCATTAGCAGTCAACTGGGGAAAGTACACCTTATTGAACTGCAGCATATGTAAGAGGGAAGAGGAGAAGGAGGTGGGTGGGAGACTAGAAAATTAGCAAGGCTCTCTGTTCATCACTTGCATGTGTTTAACAAAGGAAGTTTATTCTGCCCCAGCAGTGAGTGTGGATTGTTTTTTTGCCTTGTTTGAGCAGTGCTGCTATTTTGTGTCTGAGCACAAGTGAAAAAGAGGTGTTGATCTTTTCCCCTCCTGGGTGTTCCCTGAACTACAGCAGCTCCAGTGAGGTGTCACATCACCCAGACACTCTGCAAATGTTGATTCCCATCTACTGATACCAGGCTCTCTGCAAAGAAAGGCAGATCCAGTTTCAGGGGAAGGCTTCTCACGCACGCTAATTTCGTTACTTAATTCTGACCTTCCAAACGAGAAGCAGAATTGAAACATAGGCCATTAAGATCCCAAAGTCTTCCTTCTTACTTTTTTTTTTTTTTTTTAATTCAGTTTAAATATCCAACAAAAGCAGAGCTGTAAAATCCCACTGGCCAAGCTCACTGCAGAGCAGTGGTGTTGTGCTTCCTGGAATATCCTCCCTGCTGTGTGAGGGTACTGTTCACTTCTGATCTTAAAAGCTTCCAGGTCATCTGGGACAAAACATTGCAGCTCTGCCTAGAAGTGACTCATTCAGGGACTGTGTGGGTGATCCTTATGCGTGTAGTTTACAGAGTACCTGAGCAATCTTTAGAACTCCTTGCTATAGAAGAATTGTCCCCATCGTGGGCCTCCTTTGGTGCAGGTAAATGAGTGGACATCTCCATGCTGCAGGTGGGAAGCACTGGGTGCTGCACTGGTGGGTCTCTGATAGAAGTGAGGTAATGCACGAGGGTGATGTGTGGATCAAGGTGAAGAAGAAACAATTCCCTCCAGTGCACCTTCAGGACTGTATTTTGCAGCATCCAAAATAAGCAGCTATCTTTTCCAGCAAGAAAACAACGAACAATGGGTCAGCAAAGTGTACAGTTGAACTGAAACTAAAGTTAGGATAGATGTTTCTATTGGGATATAATCCAGTTTTAAATTTGATATATAAGTCTTGAAAATGCTGTTTGTAGCCCTTGATGGGGTTTATAGAAAAACACATTTGAAGACTTGTGTGTAGCAGTTCATGTCCTGATGTTTTCCCCTCTCTAGGGACCTTCTAGCAGTGTGGCAGCAAGGAGGAACTGGCAATGAGCACCTTTGTTTCCAGTCATGATGGTTAATTCAGAATTCTCTGTTCCTTTGTTAGCATGGAGAACTCCTCATGCTGGCTTCTGGCACTGGTCTTGCACCAATGCTTCCCATTCTCCAGTCCATAACGGATAATGAAGAGGATGAAACCTTTGTAACTCTTGTTGGCTGCTTTTGTACCTTTGAAAAAATTTATTTGAAACCTCTTCTCCAGGATCTGGCCCGATACTGGAACATCAGAATATTTTACGTCCTAAGCCAGGTAAATAAATGAATATGAAGTACATTTATGTGACTGTTCTGTTGTGCTGGATGAACCTTTTGTGTCAGTCTGGTGCTAATTCTTTCACAGCTATCAAAGCTATTGTTGATCCTGTTGCTGCTGTTGTTAGATCTATTAAATGGTTTCTTGTGCTGCCAACAGCCTGAAGAGTTTTAGGGAAACAACCCTCTCTTCTTGTCCCTCTTCAACCCTGCTGGCAGTTCTCCTGTCAGGAGGGACCCACTGATTCATATTCACTGTTGATCATTTCCCCCTTCACTTCAGACAGCTGTTGCTGCACCAAAACATTTATGCCAAGAAAGCTTTTCTCTTGGAGCCTCACAGCAGATAAACTATTTCTCCTTTCCTATAATACCAGTGCCTTAGTCTGTCCTTATCTTCCATTTGTTGCTCATGGCTACACCTCCCTTATTCTAGTACGTTAGCACCAACTTCCCAGCAGTTTTTTTCCCCTAGTTGACCCATTTTTAAACTTTCTGAAGTTGTGGCCCCCTCTGTAAAACGATTTTCTGTGCCAAATTCATAGGATGAGGGCATACCTCTCAGTGGTCTTATGTTTTCAGCGGTCTTTTTCGTTCTCATTTGGTCCCAAAGTTGCCTGTGTTCTGCACAGATCTGGTAGATGAAAATTAGTTCCCTCAGCAATGAGGATTCATTGCAGGGAAGATACAGAAAGAATTATTTATGCTGAGGGAATGAATCCCATTGCATTTTTAGCTTCTCAGATGAATCATTTTTTGTATCTCATGGTGGTTCTGCCTCATACATTATGTTGCACATATGGTCTTGGCAAGTTGGATATAGAGGGAAAAGTGCTTGTGCTTGGGCATCCCCTCAACTGCTCTGTAGGTGTGTGATCTGGTGACATAGCTTAGATGCTCTTCTCAGGACAGTGCTTTCTCAAGAGCCTGAGAAGCTGTTGAAATTCAACCCAGTGAAGGGCAGTAAGAAACCCATCTGACCCTCTCTGACCCCTGTCACAGCCTGCCCTACGTACACATCTCTCCTCTCTTAGCAGGCTTGCTGTACTCCAGTGCTGAGTGGTGCATCTTCCCTTTTAGGATTCTATGTGTCTGTCCCCTGTCACCATCAGATCTAAACACCTTGTGCTTCTAATTAATAGCAGTAGGGGGTCCTGTTAGATCTAATGTCGTGGGATCTAACATTGCTCATGGGATCGGAGCTGTGTCTGGAGCAGGGTTTTCTTCAGTTGCTTTGGCAAGGGAGATGGAACTGAAGGAGGCTTGGGGGAGTGGGAGAGGCAGTGGGGAGGGATAGAATTGGGACTGAAGACTTGGGAATTGAGAAGGCATGGTGGGTAGTGGCTCCCAAAGGAGTAGGTCCTGCAGTGCTACTTGGCAGTAGTTACACTCAGTTTTGTTTGGTTCAGTGGCCAGATCCGGTGATAGGGAGGTATTTTATCTGGCCTTTGCAAGAGGACCACAGGTCTTGGGATAGATCACTGCTATCCAGGTTGGAGTCCCAAGGGTAAAAAACACCCCGTGTAGTACTCTGAGGGGAAGAAGATGATACAGCTGTAAGCAACTTATTGCCCTTTTTACTGTCCTTTTTTGCCTTTTCAGGAAACTTCACTGGAAAATCTTCCTTGGAGCTATCAGGAAAACACATACACTGGTCGTCTAAATGAGGACTTGATAAAGACAATAATAAATTCCTGCCGAAGAAAGCCATTTGTATTAATCTGTGGATCTTCTGCATTCACTGAAGACATGAACAGATATCTGAAAGCTGCGGGAGTCGAAGAAGATTCCTGTTTTGCCTTTTAGCAAAGCATTCCTGAACCAAGGAGCGTCAGGCCAAGACTAGGGTATCTTGTTCAAAGACATTGCTCAAAATCAGTCATCTCAAAAGACTCAGATCCTTATGCCTATAGTTTCATAGGCCTTTGGATTAAATATATTTTTCCAGTATGGTTCTCAATCTTGAGAGTTTTAAAGATCAGGTGATCTTCCAGAGTGGCTGCTACAATCACCATACCTGAAGGAACTGCATAGTCTTTTTAGTGGGAGCCTTTACATGCAGTTTTGAGAGACACCTCTTAAGGATATTAAGAAGCATCCAAGTGTACACGTCTGCTGTAATATGTAGACCAATGTCTTGCTTTGAAGTCTGTTAGTATGCAGTGATATTGTGCCCCATTGGTTGTACCCTGGAGAGATTTCTTTCTTGGGAGAAGATAGTGAGGCCACAGGAGCAGCAGAGCGCTGCGTGACGCTCTGGTGTCTGTGGGGTTCATTTCAGTGCCGTTATCTTGCTGGGTGAGGCCAGGCAGGTCTCTTCAGCCTCCCTGTGCCTCAGTTGCCCTCTAATACATTAATATGGGGATGAAGGTGCTGCTCTGTGGAAAAAGCCTTTCCAGCTGTGTACAAAAAAAAAAAAAGAGACCTCCTATATGTGAGGGTGGAATTGTGCATGGTGCTCAAGGAGGATTTGCATTGCCTGTGCTGAGCCTTAACCCTTGCAGTACTGTCTGGAGGGAGGAGGGGAATGTCCTAAAAGTCTGTGGGGAAGCATCAGCGTAGCTGCTGTCTATCGGGAAAGATGGTTGTCTTCTTTCCGTGTCCCCTAAGTGTTGTGTAAGAGTCCTGATTCATTAAATTGAAGTTACTGTCAAATAAACAGCTGTTTCTTTTTGTCATAGGTTATTCACAGAGTGAAAGTGTCCTGAGCACCCCTGAGCGTGTAAGAACAACATGTGAGGAGTGAAAGCTCCACTGGGCTTTGCTGGGATACTGTTCTACAGGGCACAGCAGAGCACTCCAGCCCCTTCCTTCTAGTGCACAGTGCTTCTGCCTTTGATCTGAGTTATCTTCTCTCCACTCTTTTACCTCTTAGACCTCAGTGTTTACTAGCTGCACCTGGACATATACCCTTTTGGCACACCTTTCTGTTTTGCCATTCATTCCTTGTTCATCCTGTGCTGGGATTTCACAGGGTTTCCATGGCTGTGGCAGATGATGCATCATCACTCTGCCTATTTTTTACCTGTCTGAAATAATACTCCTTGCTCAAGGGGGCACATACCTCGAGAGCTGCTCAAAAGGATGGCGCTGCTTCACGTTGGGAAGCTGTGTGGGTACCTGAGGTCCTGCAGACAGCAACTGATTGCATTGTTTCTGCTTTTTTAGCTTTGCCTTTGCTCCAGGAGTGACACTGGTGGTGAGATCATGTGAAGGATGGGCTGATCATCTTGACCATGTTTTTGACTCCTTCACTGATGCAGGGAGGCTCTGACACCTTTTCTTGGCTCATAACAATGTGTGTGTTTGGTGAGTAAATATACTTAACTGTACCACTTGGGTGTGGGAGAACTCTTGTCTTTTCCTGTGAGACTGGGGTCTGTAACAGAGCTGGATCTAAGCTCGGGATGTGCCTGCCCTCTCACGTGGTTCAGGGTCAGAGCTCTGAGCAGCCTGGGCCCTGCAGACACAGTCTGCCATGGTTGCCACTAAACCACAAGAAGTTCTTTGCAATTGCACAAAGGTGCATGTTTACAGTGCATGACATAGTCTTAAATGGCATGGGTTCCCCTTGCTGACATGAGGTTTGTCTCCAGTTACCAAGTGCCTGGACTCAGTCCAGTGTGGATGCAGCTTTTAAGCTAACTTCTTTAGATTGAGGGCTGTTCTCATAGCCTAGAGTTCTGGCTTTTACTGCAGGTGGATGCAGTGATGTTGCCCACATTAGGGTCCAAGGCAAATTCTTAGTGCCTCTTCAAACTGTGTTTTAGCCACCATAACCCACACTGTAGTGGAGGTGCTTCTATGTAGTGTGGGGCTGATAAAATAAAGAGCTGCCATCTCTGGTTGCTCTCACTATTTTGTTCCTGGCTGGGAATGCAGGAAATATTTTCCTCTGATGTTACGTACTCTGAAAGCCATATTTATATACCTCTTGCTTTAAGCATCCAGCCTTTTGGAGATGCTGCTAAAAACCCACAAAGCCTTTTAGCAAAGGCCTGAGGTAAAACTTCACGCTTGCTTTGGAAGAGCAGCGCATTTTCAAGCAAAAGCTGGGACTGTTCCTTTAAGCTCAACCCCAATATGTCTGGGTATTTCAGCACATATGGGCCACGATGGTTAAACCTTACCCAGCTGGTCTGGCCATTCTGCTGCGAAGCCTCCTGTCTTTGTTCGTGGCTAAAAGGGAGGGTGGTGAGAGACAGAGCAAGCTGTGAGTGCTGCGGGTTGCAATCCTGCAAAGGCAGCCTGCAGGGCAGCGGGAGGAGACAACATGCAGCCGACAGCCCGATTTGCTGTGCCGGAGGGGATGGGGGCTGTGAGAAATTCTCCATAGGGGAGACCGTGTCCTTGGCGTGATGAACTCAAAGGAGCCTTTAAACAGCCCTCGGTGCTTTGTTCTGCGTTTTCTGCCCTTCTTTTTCTTCCCTCCCCCTTCACCACTGTCCTTTTGTCATTTTTCATGCTCGATGTCATGTGCCATGGGTCCCTCTTCCTGGCTCATGGGGACAGCCCAGTGCAGAGGGCACTGCTGGGCAGCAGTGGGATGGAGGGCTCTGGAAGGTCCTTGCCCACCCCAAGGAGAAGGCAGGCTGCTGCCTGTCCTGCGGGGTGCTCGGCTGCTTTGGCCACCCCAGCGAGGCTCACAGGGACACTGAGTCCCCCATGAGACCCCTGCAGTGCTGTGCAAGGGAGAGGAGCTTTGCTTCCTCTCTTCCTCGTGGGCAGCCCAAATACCTTCTTAATTTCATCTCATTATTCCCTGCCTAAATAATTCCACTTCTTCCTGGGGGACCGCGTTTAAAACTTTGATCTCCTCTTGACGACTCGCGGTCCTGAGCACATCCTTCCTGCTTAAATGGATCAAATGCCTTTTTGACTCATGATTTATAGATCTTCCCACCAAGGAGTTCGGGGAGCCCTGATTCAGCAGCCTCAAAAAAAAAAAAAACAAACCCACCAGAAAACAACACCCCATGATGTCTCCGGCCTGAGCCAGAGCCATTTGTGAAGGGCTGCCTAGCTTCTCATCAGCATTACTGCTGTTCTCATCCTCCCCCCATCCCCTCTGCTCTGCTGACTGATGGTGTTGCCTGGGCTCGGCCCGGCCGGGGAATTGCCATCCCCAGGTCAGGAGCGGGTGAATGTGCCCGAGGCTGATGGATGCCTTTCCCCAGGATGGGGTCACAGCTGGTGTGCTGCACAGCCCTGGCCCCTGTCTCCTCCCCGTCTCCTGGGGGTACTGCTGACACGGAGCGCAGCTGGAGGGATGGAGATGAGCGGTCACGTAGGTGTCAGAGTGCTGAGGATGGCGGTGGAAGGAGCCTGGTGTGACTGTGGTGGATAAGCCGTAAACTTCTTGGTGGACCTGTGGACTTTCTGAGACAAGAGAACTGTCCTGGCTGGGGTCTTGGTCCTGATGACACCTTGATACAGCGTGGGGACAGATCCTTTCTATCCCAGCTCATTTGGCACCAGCTAATTGAGCTCCGAGGAGGTGGACGTGCCATCAGTGGGATGTGTGTCTGGTGCCAACCAGCTCCGCATGGCTCCAATGAGGCTGGGCAGGGGCAGAGAGCCCAGCCAAACATTATTGTTATTACCCATACGTAAATACAGGCACTTAATGACCTTGGCATGGAGCGTTTCCTGGGAATTAATGGCCAGTTGGCGTTAATGGTCCTTAGCAGCACCTCGGGCCAACGGCTCCTCCCAGCCCATCATTAATCCACAGGAAATGTCTCAGGCATCGATCCTCATTGCTTAATTAATAAATGCAACTCATCTCCGTGGCTGAGGTTTGGAGACGCTGGCTGCTTCTTTCCCCACCGCCTGGAAGGTGCCTTTTTCAAGCAGAGGTTTCTCCCACGCCTGGCTTTATTTTGCCAGGCCTCTGCGGCTGTGCGCAGCATGGGCTGTGAAGGCACTGTGCTGTTGGGCAGGCAGTGAGAAGCCCAACGCTGGGATGCTGCCGGTGTCTCCAGCTTTTATCAACAGTTGGCTTGTGCTCCAGTATAAATCACGTTAATTCCTGAGGTACTTTTCCGTGGTGAGCCTGAAATTCCCATTTTGGTTTGCTGTCTTGCCTGGTGAACTAAATTATTTTCATAGCCCCTTAAGGGCATATTGTCAGCCCAGACTTACTGCCATTATACACCATATCTGAAGCATTAATATCTCTTCTAAATATAGTGTATTGACAAGGTATCTGCTATAGTGTAAATCCTTGGGACATTTGATCCAGATCATTAAAACCGAGTGAAGGAAGGGAGGAATAGATCAAGTTGCTTGCTGCTCTTAATTCAAACAAGCGATGAATTATTCATTCCACTATTAATTCTGCAGCCCTCCTGCTTTTTATTTATTTCTCCCCGTATTTATTTTTTCCCTCCTGGACAGACAGCTCCAGAGAGATGCACGGGTGGTGGTGACAGCAGGATGGGGCACAGGGCCACGGGCTGCACGTCGGTTCTGGCCCTGTTCTGCACAGTGCTCAGGGTGGCCCCGAGTGGAGGTAAGGTTCTGTGCATGGCGGGGGTTGGGGACGGCTCAGCAGCACTGGGCGTGCAGGTACGTGGGGTGGTGAGTCCTAGGTCACGCTTGTTTTAGGTGGTAGGTAGGCATTGTCTTGTGGTTATAGGCACCTTGTTGAAGGGTTTGTTAATTTCTGCAGTTCTATGTACATATATATGTACATATGCACCAGTATACACGTATGTGTTTGTATGTATGTATGTGCAGCTTGCTGTGTGTGATAAAACCCACATGTTATCTATACAGTGTGACCCTGGGCATGGGCCACAGTACTCCATGGGGTTGGGGTGGGACAGCTCAGCCAGTTGTTTCAGGCAGCTGGCAATATCCCTCCCCAAAATGCAGAGCAGCCCAGGCGCCCCATCCTCAGTGACCCACCCCTCCTGCAGGATTCCCTCTTGGATATGAATTCCAGTAACATCAGGCTTTTAGCACAGTCCTGTATGGCTTGATTGCCTATCGCTGGTAATTAGCAAGGTGCAGAGATCCACCAGCATTGCTGCTCTTGCACACATGCACGCCAGATCTGCTCACAGTGCAGCACTCTGCATGTCCTCAGCTCCCTCTCTTGCTGGGTCACCACACTGACAAGCATAATGGACAGTAGTATGCAATGGCTGAGTATTGATTTGCACATGCTTCACCCAGATTGATGGCAGTGAGCATGCAGCCATATTTGGGATCCAGCACGTGTTCCCCATAGGCTGCACAGAGCCTGCTCCCCTCCCAGATATGATGTCTGTGCCCACTGTGCAGCATATGCACCCAGTCCTGGCTCCCTCCCTGCCTTGTTTCATTATAACCATGTCTCACTATAATGGTTTCATTAGAAAATCAATCCCTACATGCACTACTCATTGTGAAGCACATTGAACCCTTCATCCCTAGCCTGAATTTACCAATACCACCTTCATACGCAGGGGAATGTTTTGAGCAAGTGTCAAAAAGCTGAAGGGATGGGCTGCCCATGGGCTTAACCCTACATTTAATATCTGTCTTTAGAGTCCCTGTAATTGGGGAGCTGAGGAGCACCCCTAGAGGCTGTGTGGGGCAGCATGCTGCAGCTGCCTCCTGGCACAGGACTGAGGATGGGGCTGCCTTAGCCATGCTGCCTTACGTGCAGGCACTGCATTTCCCCCCCTGCAGCTTTTGGGAAAAGGAAAGTATATTCCTCGCTGAGGACCAGCCAGGGTGTAGCCACTGCTCTCTTAAAACTTACTCTTTACTTTTTCCCAGCAAGAAACAGATACTGCCACTGAGCTGTAGGTGGACAGTGGGATGAGCTCATGGAAATGGTCAAGTGTGGGAATCCATCATTCAGCAGGGCTGCAGGGGGGGTGGAGGAGGAAGTGCCTCCCATATAGTCCAGTCCCACTGCCCACCATCTTTTTAGGTGTGTCCTAGAAGGGATTCATCACATCTGCCTCCCACCCTTCTTTCCTGTCATCAGGCATCAAATGTGGCGGGGTGCTCTCAGCACCCTCTGGCAACTTCTCCAGCCCCAATTTCCCGGGGCCATACCCCTACGAGACGGAGTGCACCTGGCTGATCGTGGTGGCTGAGGGCTCCTCTGTCCTGCTCTCCTTCAGCCACTTTGAGCTGGAGTACCACGCCGCCTGCGCTTACGATTATCTCCAAGTCTACAATGGGGCATCCCGGGACCAGGGCAACCTTCTGGGCACCTTCTGTGGCTGCAGTGCCCCACCACCTTTTGCTTCTGCCTGGCACATCATGGCTGTGGTCTTCCGCTCTGACCGGCATGTGGCCAAGCGTGGCTTTGCTGCCAACTACCACAAAGGTAATGGGGAAGGGGGTGGCCATGAGGGTGTCCATCCGTGCCCACGCACTCACTGACCTCGATGGCTGTACCTCCTTGCAGATGCATGTGGTGGGCAACTGACGGGGCTGTCTGGGGAGATCGCCAGCCCGCAGTACCCCGAGAGCTACCCCAATGATGCAGAGTGCCGCTGGAGCATCAGGGCAACTGATGGCCCCCTCACTCTGATCTTTGCTGACTTCCAAGTAGAGGGTGGCCAAGGCTGTGGCTTTGACTACGTGGCTCTTTTTGATGGTCCCACTGCTGCTGCTCCCCACCTGGGTCGCTACTGCGGTAGCACCCGCCCGCCCCGCATCATCTCCTCTACCCAACATCTCTTCATCCTCTTCAAATCGGACTTCAACATCGTGGGCAGGGGCTTCAAGGCCCGTTTCTACTCAGGTGCAAGGTTTGGGGGGTGGCGGGAAGGGTGTGGAGATGCGGTGTTGCTCTCAGACATAGGGTTTGGGTGCAGAGCCAGGAATTGGGCTCTGTGATCCTCATGGGTCCCTTCCAACTTGGGATTTCTAAGTCTATGGCCTTGGTCTCCTCAGACGCTGCCGTTCCTTAAAACCTTTGGATGAGCATTGGCCAGACACTAAGTAGCAGTGAGACAGAGGGCAGATCAAGCTTTAGCAGCAAAATAGATGAGCACTCATCAGCCAGGAGACTTCAGTTATCCTTTTCTCTCCCCTCTCTGCTTTTTCCCTAAGCAGGTGAATGCCAGGAAGTCTACACCACCATCAAGGGAAATTTCTCCAGCCCTCAGTACCCCAACTTCTACCCCAACAACCTCCAGTGTCAGTGGAGCATCCAGCTACCCCCAGGCTACCGGATCAAAGTCTTCTTCTTGGACCTGGAGCTGGAGGCTCGGAGCAGCCTGACCAGTGGCTGTGACTATGACCGCCTGGATGCCTTTGATGGTGGAGCTGAGAACGCTTCCCTGCTGGGGACATGGTGTGGGAGGGAGAGCCCAGCGCCTCTCACCTCCCGCAGCCATCAGCTGCTGCTGGTGCTCCACACAGACCGCAGCACGGCCAAGCGGGGCTTCTCCCTTGCCTACGTTGGAGGTAAGGCATCCGCTCATCCCAGTGAGTGTAAGAACCATGGGATTTTTCGCTGAATCATAGAATTGTTTGACTTGGAAGGGATCTTTAAAGGTCATCTAGTCCAACTCCCCTGCTGTGAATGGCGACAAAGGGACGAAAGTCTGAGGAGAGGTGGCCAGGCATTTGGGTACCCTCTCATGCATCAAAACCACTTTCCATAACTCAGTCATTTTGTGTTGGTGCCATCACACCTCAGTGCCACATTTGCTGTATTTCAGGATAATTACGTCTGAGCTGACCCACGTATCGGGCATAATTCATGCCTGCACTCAGCACAGGATGAGCCCGGGGTCTGTGGAATGGAGGAGCAGCTGCAGCATCTGTGTGCAGCCCAGCCCAGCACCCTGCCTGCAGAGCTGCTGGTGCTGCAGCACTGGAGCTGCAGCAGCTGAGCTGGGTGCAGGAGCTTTAATCTCTCAGCAGCAGAATCATACGTCATAGGGAGAACAGCAGAAGGGATTTTGGAGAATGTAGCCCTGGCAGTGAGAGGGGATGGAGCTATATCCTAAGCCTTTACAGGCTGGAGAGGGGTAAGGTTTGTACCAGGCACTCAGTAAGCTATGTTTCATTCCCAGCACCACAGAAATATGAGAGAGTGGCATCTCAATTTTCGTAACTCTTCATTCCTGCAGATATTTTCCTTTTGTCTGGGCCCACGAGGTGACTTGGGTGGGGTTTGTGTGATTTACGGCCATTGGAATGAGAGCCTTCATGCAAGGAGAGAGGATCCATTTTCTCCTCCTCCTCTTCTTCATCTAATGCACTTTAGTTATTTGGTAAATCTTCTAATGGTTTTTGTAATGCACTAAGTGTAGCAAACTGACACTGTTTTTTTATATTGATTTTATTGCATCTTACCAGTTTCATAAGGCCGAGATTCAGAGGGAGTTGGAATAATTCAATAATTCATTACTGTCCAAGTGCTTGGTTTGAGCTCGGCGAGGATGAATTTCAAAGGAGAGGGGCATTTTTTCCTCCCTGATTCCTTCCTGCATCCATTGCTTTCTGCTCAAAGAGATGGGGTTTGTCCAGTACTTGGGAGCCCACAGTATGCAGACCCAGTGCAGGCAGGGCTAAACCACTGCTGTATGAAACAACTCTCTTTTTTTCAACCCCTGAAAAGACAACTTGTCACATCAGTCCCCAAGCCATGGCTGTGGCATGATACATAGCAGCCATCAGGCTGGAGTCCCTGCTGTCCCCACCACCACCAGCTGCATGTGTCGCGGGGACAGCAAGCACAAAAGGTGGCAGTGGTGACAGCTCCTTTTCGGTTCTGACAGTCGTACCCATGAACATCAGCTGCACACGGACAGACTTCCACATCCAGATCCCCGTGCAGGCCCTGGCCCAGCTGCAGAGGAACAAGGTGTACTTGGGGATGCCCTCCTGCGTGGCTCAAGTGGTCGGTTCACACTTCAGGATACACACCAGGTTTGACACATGCGGCGCTGAGTCTCAGGTAAGGATTTGGCAAACCTTCCTGCAAAGCAAGCTGGGCAGTGGGCTGACATCTCTTCCTACAGCTCTCTGAAAGGTGGTTACAGTGAGCTGGGGTCAGTCTCTTCTCCCAGCTAATTGCTAGTAGGATGAGAGCTGATGGCCTCGAATTGTGCTGGGGGTGGGGTTCAGGTTGGATACAGGGAGAAAATTCTCAGCAAGAGCAGTGATGCCCTGGCCCTGGCTGCCCAGGGAGTGGTTGAGTCAGCATCCCTCCAGGTGTTGCAGAACTGATGTGGCACTGAGGGACGTGGTTGGTGGGGAGGGGTTGGGGTTGGACTGGGTGATCTTGGAGGTCTTTCCCAACCTTAATGATTATGTGATTCCATGACATTTTGTTGGTAACACCAGCTGTGGGAAGGAGTTGCTGGCCTCTTTCCCATGCTCCCAGTGGATGCTGGGCTTTGCTGCCAGCTGGATGTTCAGAGCTGTCTCCACAAGCCTGTGGAGATGAGCCCTGAGGAGTCTCAAGCCTTGTCTTGCAGAGACGAAACAACACATCCATCATTGTCAGCACGCTCTACATCGACTTCTCGGTGGGTGACCAGGAGGACATCCACCGGTACGAGGTGCAGTGTGAGCCCAAGAGGAAGGAAGCCTCTGTGTCCCTCATTGCTGGCCCTGACCCACACAGGCTGAGCCAGGCAGAAAATATGGTTGACGTGAAGCAGAGAGGGGTGGGAGTGATGGATGCCCACGAAACCAAGAGCCAGGACACCAGTGACATCGTCTTCATCAGCATCTGCATTTTGGCTGGGCTGCTTATGGTCATCGCTGTGGTTGGGCTCGTGCTGCTGTAGCAAACTCAAGTTGGAAACGTGGTCCCCAAAACCACCCTTGCCCCACGTTTACTGCTAACACAACTGCTGAAATGGAGATGGTGAAACAAAGCCCGAGCCCAACCTCCACCTCCCATGCCTGAGATCTGGGTGGTAGGCAGCCACTTTCCTTCCCATCAGTTTTCCTCTGTCTCTCAATCTGTCCATTTGGCTCAGGAATGCACTTCTTATGCTCTGTAACTATTCCCACACCTGCTTCAATTTGTTTTCCCGCTGGTGCCTCTACTTTCGGGAAAGTAAGGCTGTTTGCTGATGGCTGGAAGTAATCCTGTCAACTGCTGAATTCCTGAACATAGCAACTACCCCCAAATATAGCAATATTTGTAACAAATGTTCTCCTTGTTCCCCATCTGTACTGGTGTGGGCACTGTGGATCCGTACTGCAGACATCAGCATCTCCCCTCGGTGTGCGGTGATGGGTACAGCACATGTGGGTGCTTTTGGGTGGTGTTTCTACATGCCCTTACACCATATCTCAAAGGATCATTAGGGCTGGAAAAGACCTTTGAGATCCAACCCACCCCACCATGCCCACTGTCCATGTCCCTCAGTGCCACATCCTCATGGTTCTGGAACACCTCCCTGTCCATGGGATGCTGCAGGTCACATGCAGTGCTTTCCAGGCTGGACAAAAGTCCCTTGTAGCTGCCTGGGTGCTGGGCTCTCCGCCACCCTCCTGGCCTCAGGCAACCTTTTCCACCAATGGGGCTCTGTGCGCGCTGTGCTCACTGAGCTGTGAGGGTGATGGTGGTGCTGGGGGTTTGCTCATCACTGCAACAAGTGATGCAGTGCAGTACGTGAGCTATACAGAGAGCTAACAGAGAGGGCTGGCAGGAGAAAGGAGAGGTGTAACTGGGGGCTGGAGCTGTGCTGCTCTTGTAAGTTAATTCTGATAAGAATGTTGTGTTCATCTCTTCACTAAGGGGGGTGAGGCTCTGGCACTGCTGACCAGACAAATGTGCATGTCCCACCCCTGGGATGCCATATTGAGCACTGAGCTTATTCCCTCAGTGGACTGGGTGCAGACCCCACTGCTTCAGTGACTCCCTCCAGGGCTGTTTTCTTCTCTCTCCATCACATCCCGTGGCTGAAAGCAGTCTGCCTCAGGGGTGAGGTGCTTGTTAGAGGAAATGCTCCTCAAAAGTGGGGCAGATGCAGGTGTTCCCAAATGGGACATGTTCAGGGTTTGTACACTGTGGCCCCAGCAAGGTCATGTCCTGCTCAGAGGCCATGAAGTCCAGCTCTGAACCTGCTTTAACTCCTCACATTATTTTTCTTCTCTCTCACGTAATGCCTGGAGTGAGGCAGCTCTGCTCCTCTAATCTGTGCTCCCTGCACACCCCGCAGCCCACTGCCACCCCTTTACCACCCTGCAGGTACCCGATGGAGCACAGCTGAGCAGGCAGCAGCCACCAGCCCCGCCAGCTGGGGAAGCATAATGGATCCAGCATATGGGCAATTAAAAATGCAAGGACAGCGTTTGCAGGGAGCTGTTGTTTCCCGGCTTATTTTAAGCAGCCGTCTCTCCCATTTCTCAGTCGTCGCAGCCCAGAGGACAGTGAGGTCATCCTCCCCGTGCTCCTGGGGATTGGGTGTGCAGAGATGAAACGAGGCATTGGGGAACACGGGAAGCTGCTATGTTCAAAGGATGGTGTTGCCTTAAGGATCACTCTAAATCTGTGCTGCCCGCAGCCCTATCCAAGCATCTCCTGAGCTCTGGCCGTGGGAGGAGCTCTCTCCCAAAGCCAGCACTGTGGTGGGTTTGGGGGGTCTGGGCTTGAGGCATCGTCCTTCTCCTCCTCCCTCCATTGGTGTCACAATGTGAAAATTTCAGTTTAGGCAAACCAGTGGCTGCACAAAAGCAATCCTGCTCTTTGGGCAGGCTGTGCTGCGGGAAGAGCGCCTGTCCATGATAGGGGCACCTTTTATAGGGAGATAACTGCTTGGTGTATAATAATATATAATTAGCAAGGATTATCCTGTAATCTAGTCTAATTGACAGGGACCATAAATGTTGCCAGCAGAAGAATTTAGAGCAGTGCTAATTGCAGTATAACCCTGGCATGCCCTTTCCCTGGTGACATCCCTCAGGATGCCTGAGCTTCTCTGTGCCTCAGTTTCCCCTGAATCCGGGTGCTGGTGTTCAGGAGCCACCTGGCTGGGTCCTTACAGCTCCTTTTTGGTTCTATAAGCCAAGCATTGGGTTTGCCACCCTGGCAGTACTGCAGTGGAAGGTTGGTGCAATACTGGGGCTGTGGTTCTGCAGCCCCCAGAAGCAGCTGGGGCCCTGGGGGCTTTGAGAGAGCATCTGGGGCTGCTCCTTGTCTCAGCATCTCTTCTTCCAGGGCCAGCTCGGCAAAGCATTCGGATCGCAGCGAGAGAGATCTAAAAGTTTGGGTTCTTTGTGGAGAAACCTTTGAAGAGCCTCTTAAAAGACAAGCAAGGCTGAGGCACTGCACTCTCTTTTTCAGGAAGGAAGGGAAGGGTCTCACCTGCTCCCTTCTTCTTTCGCCCCAGCAATTTGCAGCACTGTGAAGCTTTCCTTCACTGCTGCCTCCTAAACCTGTGGGTTTGCTCTTCAGAAGTCCTTAAACCATTCCCCTGTTGTCTGTGCTTCCTGCTTGCTGCAGCTCCCCAGCCCAGCCCTTGGGGAGCTCTCCCAATTCCCCCGCTCAGTGAATCTTCATCCCACGTGTCCCTGCAGCTTTAACACCACCCTGCAAGAGCTGGACCCAGAGCTCTGCGCTTGGGTCCCTTGGAAAAATTGTTGTGAAAGTATTAGCCATAAAATAGACCAAATTTATTCGAGTTTACTGGTGTGCAGTAACTGCACTCCTGGAGTTAATTCCCAAAAGAGAAATACTCAGCATGTACTGAGAATGAGGCCAAAAAATATCTTCTCTGCAACGTGTGCTTCAAAGAGCTGAAAGGCATCCAAAATAGATGGAACAACAACTGCTTCTCCCTCAAGTGTGTTCAGAAAAGAAAGGTGTCAGGGGCCAAGAGAGATGTAGATAAAGTCACCCAGAAGAGTTGGCCATGTAAAGCCCTGTTCATGTCTATGTGACCTTGTTTTCAGATTTTACAGCACTACTACGGATATCATCTGGTAAGCATCCACATCTCTTTCCTCTGTGTGGCAGGTATTGGCATTGCAGCTATGGAAACAAAACCTACGACACTCATTGATCCTGAACTCCTTTTGTGACAGTCCAAGCTGGGTGAATTCAATTACAGCCTGAAGCTAAGTGGGAAATGGATCTGATTACTTGTAAGAAATTGAAGGTTTTCACATCTCTTGCTCCAGACTGGTCATAAAGTGTCAGGTCTTTACTGATGCATTGTCCTCAGTCACCACTGCCAGGTTCTGTCTCCAGCACACCTACCCATGCTTTGGATGTCGTAGTGTCCAAAGGAGTATTTAGCAGACCCACTTACTGACACCCAGTCCTGTTTTAAGATGAAGATCTGAATACCGCATCACTTTCACACCACGTTATTTGTTCTTAAGGGACTCCCCTGAGGTCAGCGTTGACCACGACTGATCAAAGCACACCTCCTTACGCTGCATTACCCTTCAGTTCCCATGCCTGTGAACAAGCAGGTTTCACTCATCCCAGCACTTGACTCTTTCAACCCCGTTAACTCAGAAAATGGATTGTGACCACTGCTTTGTACCTGCACAGAGAACAGAGAGCACTTTATTCTCCACCACTAGAGAAAGACTGTGCCTGTCACACAGCCTTAATAACAGCATAGAGAGAGCAAGATGACTTGTGGCACTAAAGAAACCAGAATACGAAAGGCAAGGTTTCCAGGTTTTAATAACTAGCAGCAATGCAAACAATAGTTTGTTACTTAAATCTATTTAACACCATCATTCTGAAACATGCTCTTTACAGAGAAAAAAAGCCTGGATGTGGAATGTTTTCCTCACAACATAATTGTATCTTAAAAATTCATTTCAAGGTGGGGTTTATTTTTTAACGTTACACTAAGACTAAGCACCACATTTCAATCATGAGTGAGGTATGGAAGTCAGAACAAGCTGCTCATTAAGCAGAGGTATTAAATAGCACCTTTACCCCAGGGCGTTTCGGTTGTCACCCCAGGGTTTCAGAAAATGCCCACCACTGCAGGATGACTGCACCTATGGAAGGATGGATAGAAAACAGAATCACAGAATGGCCTGGGTTGAAAAAGACCACAGTGATCGTCTAGCTTCAACCCCCCTGCTATGTGCAAGGTCACCAACCACCAGACCAGGCTGCCCAGGGTCACATCCAGCCTGGCCTTGGATGCATCCAGGGATGGGGCATCCACAACAAAATCATCAAAACTTGTTTTGTATCCCACTGTGGATGCAGGGGAAATCACCTGGCTTGGCTAAACAGGGCTCAGCCACAGCAGACTTGGCTGATTTAGGATCAACGAGGGTTTGCAGTTATCCATTAGGAACCTCCTCCCATGAAGCAATCGCCCCGATTTTCCACTATTTCTCACCAGCACAGAGATGGTCCTTTATGCCATTCAGCTAATTACACCTGAAGATCCACAACAGAGATGGAGCTGAACTGAGGTATAACAAACTGACAACAGAAAGAGGTGAGTGAACAGGGGCGGCTTTAGACCAGGAAAATACACAGCAGAGCAGAAGAAACTTTTTTTGTGCAGCAACCCCACGCAGATTTAAAGCACTGCTTTCATCACTAGAAGTTCCTGTCCTCAGCCAAGTGAGTCACACTGTCAGCACTTCGGCAATCCCCTTGTGACAGAAAGGGCTCCTAGTTCCGCAGAGACGCAGGCACATGAAGTTCTCGCTCGGCACTGAGCACGACACCTCACTTTTTATGGCTCTGCACAAACGCGGGGACGGTGAGCGTGCCAGCCTTGACTTCTGCTCGGGTTTCAGGTTTGTGCTTTAATGAGAAGACAAGAGCTCGCACCATTCTGCGATACGGCGCGCTAATGAGACGTGAAGAGAGATGAAAAGCTTCTCGCTCAATATTTTCAGCCAGTGGGTGATCAATCTGAAAAACAGCAAAGTATAAAATTAGATCTTTACATTTAATAAGGAGACCAACTGATTGAAATTGGAGTTTGGTGCTTTTCGGTGTTTCTTCATTAATCAGCGTAGATTCAAGGAAATCTACTTCTCATCACAAGTGCAACAGGAAGAACAATTTAATTCTACCCTAGCAATTAAGGAGCAAGGCAGCATGGTCAGTAGCAGGGAACATATTCACACGTCCAGCTGGGCGGCAGTGCTTTGCCATCACGACAGGAAACTAATCTGCAACTCGCCTTGGGTTCCAAGTGGAACCACAATTAGAAGCTATGATGTGCTCTGTGTGTTGTGCTGTCTCTGTGAAGCTCACTTTTTGATCCTGCTGATATAAGGCACCTCGGATGCTATTTTAAACTCAATTCCAGTAGCAACTATAAGACATGCCAAACACTTGGCAACTCTGCTTGGTGCTATAAAGGGAGATGCAGGCTCTGCGTGTGTAAAAGGAGGTATAATTAAGAATGCAGAAAGGGATTTACTAAATGTTAATTACGTAGTTATTGCTTCAACATGTGCCAAAACCTGTAATTTAGAAGAGCTTAGGAAAAAAAAAACAGCCTGCCCATCAAGAAATGGTTTTAATTTCACTTCTGCTTTTTGTGACAGGGAATCTCCCATGCTACTCATATGGGAGATTCCAGTGTGTCAACCAATACTCCTCCAAGTCCTTTGCCCACCACTTTCACTCTCTTTTTGCTACCCAAAACTAAATTACCCCTCTGCTGGAAAGCACTTGGAGCCCTATTGTGTCCATTCAGCCCCATTCTCCCCTTCTAAACAGCCTGCTTTCCACTTGCTTAACTTCTGTGGCTCCCCTACCTCTAAAAATTGTCCATCCTCCAGATACAAGCTCTACTTGTAGATGCAACGGCAGCTGCAAGCCACAAGGGTAGATTTCCTTGCCATACTTTCAGGTAAGTCCTCTTCAGAATTAATTCTGCCTTGTCCTACCTTACCCAGTACCCTCTATTTGAGGGTTGCTTTGTAGCCTTCATGTCTCCTAGGCTCGAAATTGACTGCCAGCCTTATTGCTGTGCTTGACCCAACAGGGAGCTCCTCACATAATCATCCCAAAGCACCCTCACACTAAATGACCTTTTTGCTCTGCCCCAGCCCAGATGGATGGGAAGTTGGAGAGGTTGTTCTCATAGCTGGCAAACACATAGCTGTGAAATTCTTGAGTGCTTATCACTTTTCTTGCTGTTTAAAGGACAACTAATGAATAAATTAAAGAGATAATTATTACAGTGTTTCACAGACCAAGCAAGCAAGTTGTTCAGCCTCACAGCAAAACTCTGTTCATTTACTTAAAGACACCAGAGGGATCTAGTAATTATTGCCATTTTACATACTGTCAAACTTGCCTCTATGTTTTTGCAATAGATTTCAATTTACAAATGTTTAATTACTTAAATATGAAATGCCCAAAGGTCCCAGTGTTGCTTTAACTGCTGACAACTAATAGTCAAAACTTTATGTTCTGCTAACTTCCTCCTTCTCTTATCCAACCCAACTACATTACATACACAGCTACTCTATTGGCTGGTGATGTAAATGAGATCACGTGTACAATGTACAATTAGTGTGTTCACTTGTTTAATAACAAAAAAACCCCCACAAATCTACCTTTAACACAAAGCTACTGATAAATGGCGAGATACATCGCTGAAAACAGGAACTTTTGTCCCCACTCTGCTGCTAGGACCAGTTTTAGGGTAAGCCAACGAAGGCTTATCTAACCTGTTCCTATGAGCAGCTACTCTTTGTGGTGGAGATGAACACTACCTCTAGATCCAGGGCTTCACAAAGCAGCTTCCGTGCGTTCTTTCTGAAAGCCTCAGTCTTGGGATCACTCTTGACTTCTATTGAAGGCCTATTTGAGTGGTGTTTGATGAAAGTTCTCCATTCCATGTAAACATCTTTGGCAAGGCTGGCCACATCATGATCGGAATGTTTGCGCATCCTGTTCACAGTGTGACCTGAAAAAAAGGCAACAAGTCACACAGTTTTGGTAAGCGGACAAAACATACATTGGTGCTCGGCAGCCAGACACATCTTTAATTCAGGCAGTGTCAGAGTATTGGCACAAATGTAAGCATAAAATTACTCAGAACGAAGCCTGAACTTCACACTCCTGGACTCCCGCAGGGATTTTGCTAGAGAAATTAGCAAGGAACGAAGCTAAACACTTGAAAATTATTTTCTCAAGTACGGAGACATACTGGGTCTAGTGAAAGCTTGTATAACTGGCCTAGATGTGTTTCTTCTTTTTTTTTTTAAACTGGAAACCCTTTTGAGGAGGACGCAGAGCTCCCGCCCTGCACGCGGACCTGCTGAGCGAACAGATTCCTCTGGGAGAGCACCCAGCGCGCCGCTCCCCGCCCGGCAGCACCGTTGGCCACCAGGTGGCGCTGTGCGGCTTCTGCGACCGCGGCAGCCGGAGGCGCTGGGCACGGGGCAGAAGCGCGGTACCTATTTTTGTGGACAGTAACACTTCCTTGGAAGGGATTTTCTTCTTCAGTTCCCCCAAAGCTTCCATCAGGTTTTCTTTAGGCTGCCCGGGGAGCTCGAGCATCGCCTTCCAGCGCTTTATGTCTTCCACCACGACCACCCTCTGGAAAAAAGCCAATGGGAAATACTCTTATGAACGAGGCTTCCCCGCAGCTAACGGGGCCGCTACCGACGCGCCGTAGGCTACGTGAACCGGAGCGCACAGCACGGGGACTCGCCTTCAGGGACTCGAGCGTGGCCTGCCGGTAGGAGCGGGGCTCCGATCGGACCCGGCGGGGGCTCTGCGGTGAGCGGGCCCGGCGCACCACGAACCGCTCCATCCTCCCGCCGGAAGCCGCCACCCCGCCCCGCCCTGCGCGCCGCGTAGTTCCCGCCGCCGGGTACGGCCGGTCGGGCCCGTCAGGCGGCGCGGACTACAACTCCCGGCAGGCACCGCGCGGAGGAGAGCTGCGATCTCGCGGGATCATCTCGCGAGAGGCTACCGGCGGCCGGTCCCGTCAGAGGAGGAAGATGGCGGCGCGGCGGGCCGGCCTGCTCTGCCTGCCTGCGGCCCTGCTGCTGCTGTGGGCGGGAGGCCGCGCTCGGGCTGCAGGAGCCGTGCCCGCCAGCTCCTCCGAGGCCTTTGACTCCGTGTTGGGCAACACGGCTTCCTGCCACCGCGCCTGCCAGCTGACCTACTCCCTGCACACCTACCCCAAGGTACTGCTGAGCCCCGCCTCGCGGCTCGGCCCCGAGCCCCTCTCCTTCCTCCCGGCCTACCTGACGTTGTCACCTCCTGAAGCACGGAGCGCGGTGCTTCGTACAGAGACGTGCTTCTTCTTTGAACTGGCTGTTAGGCTGTGGCAAATACAGCTTTCAAAGAGTATTTACGTTTTAGTGGTGGCAGTTCCGTGGGGTTGGGGGTTGCTTCTCCTTTCCTCCTATTCCTGAAGAGGCAGTTGTTATTTGGGTTGGGACTCTCCGTGTTTTGGGGACTAACGCTGTGCTGTGTCCATAGCCAAGGGGCCTAGGCCAAGACGCGGTGCTCGAACTGTGGGGGATGAAGCATCAAAGATGGCAAGCGAGTGGCCTAACAGAGCTGCCAGTGATGTTTAGATTCACTTGCATAGAAAATGTCCATCTCAGGATAGTCAAATAATATCTAACAGGGATATAATTACATATTCAGGAGTTTGCTATTGGTTTAAAGGTTTGCACAGCTCAGAATTTAAATGTAACATTTTCTGCCCAGAAGGGTTGTGGATGCCCCATCTCTGGAGGTGTTCAAGGGGAGGATGGATGAGGCCCTAGGCAGCCTGGTCTGGTATTAAATGGGGAGGCTGGTGGCCCTGCCTGTGGCAGCAGGGTTGGAGCTTCGTGATCTTTGAGGTTCCTTCCAACCTGGGCCATTCTGTGTGATCCTGTTTTTTTTTTTTTTTCTTTCACTAGGAACGTTTTTCATTGCTAACTGCAGCTGTATAGCAGCTTGAACTCCGAATGGTGGGAGTTCCCTTGTCCCTGAGATTGCCAGGGCAGCAGACAAATGGAAGTGGTGCTAATATGAGGTAGCAGGGCTTTGTCTGCTTTCATATGAAATTAAAATTGGTGCTTGCGGTGCAGCACCTGATTCTGGTATCTCTACAGGGAGGTAATGGGGAGCTGTGTGGAACACAGGTAAAATTAGTTCTGGATGTGTGATGTGTTTTGGTGCCTATATGTGATGATAGTGAGGAGAAAGACCTGAACCTGGGAAATTGAGGCTAAATGTTCTCCTAAAATAGGAGAAAGTCCATACTGTGCTGGCACTTCAGGTAAAGCTGATGCTTCTGTGATTTTTAATCTGCCTGTGAACTCGTTTTGTGTTGCTGGGAATGTTGAATAATACAACCACCTGTTTTGTCACAGTTTGTTTGATTTCTCACAAAACCACCAGGTGAATGGAAGGAAATTGTTTTAGTTGGAGAGTAAGTTGACTTTTACTAAGGCTTCTGTGGAAGGATGCCACAGAAATCCGTTTGCTACGGCCACTTCTGTGTGATATTAACGGACAGCACATATTTTCTGTAACAGCATAACTGTTTTAGCCATTCTGTCTGTGTTAAGTGTTAAGTTTTATCTGTGTTTTCAGCTTAGCTGCTTTTGAAGCATGTGAACTTGTGCTCTCAAACAATGACAGTGCACTTACAGTAGATTGTACAGTAAGGTGTGGTGTGTTTGTTTTTGGTGCAGTTAATTTAGAGTCTGTTTTCCCCCCGTGAAGAAAGTGGCTGCCATCACATTGGTGGCCGTGTAGTTACCAGGCTTGGTGGATCTGATTGACTTAAAGGAGGCTGGCTGTAACTCTGCAACATGGAGACCAGCATATGTGGAAAGTGCACCTCCACCCCTCTGTGCTGTGGTCAGAAGAAATACTGGGTTATGGGTGTACAGTGTATCATCTGTGTTGTAGCAGCACTGAGAAAGCACCATTCTGCAGTGCTATAAAAATGTGGTTTTGTGGAACTAGTTGGGCAGGTAAACGATTGGCAGTGGTATTGCTAAAGAAATTAATCAGAAGTTAATCATTTATTTTGGCGATTCTGATGGAGTTCTAATTAGAGGCTGGTGGGTACGTTGTAACACAGTGTAAAAAACAAACAGCCAAAAAAACACAACAAAGTCTGTTTTGATCTTCACCCACTGGGCTCTGTTGAAGTTCTGAAGTGGATGACGGTGTACTCGTTCTGTGGTTAATGTCAGTAAATCTTTTGCAATGTTACCTCTTATTTTTAAGGCCTGTGCTTTTTCAGAAGTGCAGCGTGGCTTTGCTGTGACTTGTAGGAACTGAATTGCAGAACGGAATTTGCTGTTCCAGGTCTGGCTTACCCCAGGACTGAGAGCTCTGTCTGAGGTGCATCAGGCTGCATCACAGTGTTACAGAACTGTGGCTGTGTTTTATTCCAGATGATTCAGACTGTCGTGTTTCTCTGACTTCTAGGTCTGGTGGAGGGAAGGATTGCGGTGCTCTGCTGGATGCCTTTTTGTAGCACTTCTGAAAAAAAAGTTGTGGGGTTTTGGTTTCTTTTTTTTTTTTTTTGGTCTATTTATTCTTGAATGGAGAAATGAATGTAAGTCTTTTCTTGTGCCTCCCCAGGAAGAGGAACTGTATGCGTGCCAGCGAGGCTGCAGACTGTTTTCCATTTGTCAGTTTGTGGATGATGGCATCGATCTGAATCGAACCAAACTGGAATGTGATTCTGGTAAGAATTCAGAACTCCTTTAACATCCCTTAAGGTGGAGATGCAGGCAGGGAACGGCAGCAGCATCTGAAGGATGTTAAAATGGTGGGATTATTTCAATTGCTTCCGTGCAACTTCAGGCTCATTTATAGAAGCGAATTGTTCAGATGAAGAACAACTATCACAATGTACATCTGCCTTGTAACTTGTGGTCTAAGCTAAACTCTCAACACAGCAATAATTATGTTTTGTTTGAAATGGGGATCTAAATACTTATGACTAATTGTCTCAGATCTGTGTTAGAGGGATAATCTCGTAGTGAAGGTGACATATATAAATGCTGTAGCCAATTAACACAGTTTCTGCAGTTGTACAGAACTTCTATGTAATAATACTGAGGTGGCTGCTTACCAGTTTTGTTCAGAGATGAAGTGGGATGTAACCAGCCAAAGCAGGAAAATCAGCAGAGTAGCTCCCTTCTGTTTCTGAAACGAGGACAACATCAGCTCTCAGAGGAGGCTTTTGTCTTCTCAGTAATTCATAAAAACAAGAGGGCTAGTGGTTAGCTTAGGGAGCTGCTGGAAGATACACAAGGAGAAAGCCTGAAATGCAAAGATGTTACAGCGATACAAGGCCGTATTAAATGCTCTAGAAACGGGCTAGTGCTCTAGTCTGTCATGCAGTGTGTACTGCTGTGATACAGCATGTCAGTCTAGTTGTCAAACCATACAAGAAAGAGTGCCATAAAAAGGGTGATGTAGCAGTAAGGCACACGTAGAGGTAATTGAACAGTTGCTTACTTTCTGATTTAACTCTCCTTTCTGAGGCTGTTGTCTTTTGCTGGCTTATGTTCTGTAATCTGTTGCACTGGTTGGTTCCCTGACTAGTTACTCAGGCAGGATGTACCTTGGCTGACTTGCTGAATTCTGTCTTCTGATGTCTCTGCATGTCTCCTAACACTAGCTTGGTGGCACTTTTGCTGTAGAATTGCTGTTCAGGTGCTGTGAGCCAAATACTCCAATGTTTAGCTGCTGATGCTGTGTGAATTGCCAGCTTTCCAGCCTCTCTGAAGGTGCATTTATTCCTGTAGGAAAACTGGGAGAGCTGCTGCACTCCGTGTTGCTGCTTAAGTGGAGGCTTTAGGTGGAGTAGAGCATAAACATCATCCATCTCAGCTCTAGTATTTTGGGAAAGAGCTATGCCCATGTATTGTCCACCTATAAACGTGAATAGTTTAGATTTCTTGGTCTTCAAGGTTTCTAGTGAACAATTAATAGAAGATACATGTAAATAAAGAGTTGGCTTCATTTAATTCTTGTTCAAAATTTAATCATCAATGCTTTCAACACAGTTACTTACTGTGCTAGCAGGAAAATGTTCCTTAGGTTTTCCTAAGGAATACCATGATTTCTACTGTTACCTCTGAGAGGTTCAGTACATCTGTGGCCTCTCTATTTGTTTAGAATTCCAGCCTTGTTCTCTAGGATAGTAAAGTAAGTAGTAAAAATGTTTTACGTGATCTGTAGAGGAAAAAATGCAGTGGCAGTAGGAGAATCAGTGAAAACTTGCAACCTTGAGTTTGTCCAGTCTAACATTTCTGATCGGTTGCTCTGACAGCATTCAGATTTAAAATATGTGATTTGTGTGAGCTCCAATTCCTTAACCTCTGTTAGACCTGGCACCAAATGCTAACCTTGGAATGATATTCGTGTCTTTCCCTACAAATGGGATTGTCAATCTTTTAACTGCTGCTTTGTTTCTGATCCAACTTATGTTGAAAATGTTTTCTTAACTAAAATGCAGAATTTATCTTCTCATTTTGGGAACTTTTCTTGCAGCCTGTACTGAGGCGTACTCCCAGTCTGATGAACAATATGCTTGCCATCTTGGATGCCAGAACCAATTGCCATTTGCTGAGTTAAGACAAGAGCAAGTAAGTACATGACATGTTTTTCAAATACCACCTACTTGTTTTCTGTTCAGCACGTCTCCTCTTTTTTAAAATTCTTCAAATGAAATCTTTTTAAGAACTGAAATATAGACATGGGGAAATGAGTGAGCAAGAACATAAGTTCTACCCTCTCCATATGAAAACAAACTGAAAGCCAGTTAATGTTGTATTTGCAGTTAATGTCCCTGATGCCAAGAATTCATCTCCTCTTTCCTCTGACGCTGGTGAGATCCTTCTGGAGTGATGTGATGGATTCAGCTCAGAGCTTCATAACATCCTCATGGACGTTCTACCTTCAAGCAGATGATGGCAAAATTGTCATATTCCAGGTGCCTGCCTTTTTGTTGAGGTGTCCTGGGTGCTGAATACTTATCTGTGCTCCTTCCAGTCTCAGAAAATGGTTGTGAGTCGCTGTCAGAAGTGTTGAGTTTTTGGTAGCATTTTGCTGCATTTAGTGCCATTACAGGGGTAATAAATGAATAAAATTATGTGAATGGAGCATGTCTTATGATCAGCTTCCCTATTAATTCTGAAAATGTGGACGATCAAGATTAGTGGAAGCTTGCTAACAGGATCTCTTAATCCTTGCTTTGTTTTAGTCGAGGCCAGAAGTGCAGTATGTTCCACAGCTTGATCAGGAGACTGAAGGTACAAGAGGATCCTTGTCCCTGAGTAAAACAGCTTGTAAGTTTTTCTTCCTGGTTTGGAGGAGCATGCAAGGAAAACAAACAAACAAACAAACAAAAAAAGCCAACAGAGCCAAAGTTGCAGGTGATATATGAAAGCAAGTTTTTAGAAAGCTGAAATGTAATTGGTTGCAATGGGTATTAGTGAGGTGTGTGGTGGTAGCAAGCTCTCCTGGAAATAGAAGCATGCAAGCTAGGGCCACTGTGAAAGATTCTTTCCATGCTTTTTGTGGACAAACTGGATAAAGTTTGGGTTTTCTACCTTTACTGCTTTTCTGACAGCTATTTCTGCTGTTCAATTTCAGCAGACCCACAGCCAGCAAGCTCGCAGACGTACCGAGGACTATTTGAAGAGCAAGGCAATGAGAGCTTTTTCAAGTGTCTTTCCATGTATGTATGTCAGTACCTGGAACAGGGCACCGTGGTGTTTCCTACATGTGTGGTGGCCCTGTGGGAGGAATCAGTGTTACGAGTCCTTTAGGTTCAGATAGAAAAGCAGCCAAGTTTCTGTATCTGGCCATTTGCTATTGCTGCGTTCCCTGCTTGCCCTGTGTTATCTATGGGCTGTCCTGCCAACTTTCATTCTCTTTCCCATTTTAGTTAACTGTGATACTGATAATTTCCTACGGTTATTTTTTTATGTGGAACATGATGTTTATACTTGTTTTTTGAGTATATTCAGCAAACTGTTCCATCAGTTCTGTGTTTTGCCTGTTCTGTAGCTCTAGATATGTTTCAGGACAAAACACTTGTATTTTTAAATGCAAAAGACAATGTTGTGTCTCATGTCTAGCCTGGAAATGCCCAGTATATATTAAAGTTTTGCTGCATATCAGCATCTTGCCTCTTTCTTCTCTCAGTCACTGATGACTGTTTCCTTAAAAGCTTAGATGTGGTGGATCAGTGAACTGCACCTTAAGTGCATAACAAAAATCTGTTCTTACCGTCTTCAGTGGGAGGAAGTTCAGGGCCCCAAACCAGGATCCAGCAGTCTTTTAGTATCTTTCAAGTTAGATACTAAGTGTTAGATGCTATGTTATATGCACAGGTGTCAGAATTAGGCTGTGCAGCTGGGGAGAGACTAGTGAACCAGCATGAAGTACAGTCAAAATTGGGCACAACCTTTTATAGACCTGTTATTTTGTATTCTGGTATATGAAATCTAGTAACATTCGTTTCATTTCAGAAATTCCAGTTGGATTTTAACCACTACACTTGTCCTGTCCGTGCTGGTGCTCCTCTGGATTTGTTGTGCAACTGTAGCTACAGCTGTAGAGCAGTATGTTCCATCTGAGGTAACTCTATTACGTTAAGCTTTCTACAGAATAAGCATCATGGGGGGTCAATTAGAGTTTTTTATTTTGCAGATGTGGTTAGCAAACAAATTGTTGTTTGAATGATTTTCTAGCTGAATGTCTGTCTGTCCCTGCGGCTGATAGGTGCTCTGAGCCTTGCTCAGTAAGCACAGATGCTGCCTTCTGCCTTATAGCCCTGCCTTCTTAGCAACCTCTGGGTTACTCTTCACAAATGGAGGTTGCTTCTGGTTTCCCTGAGAATTGGATGGGGCAGGTGGCAACTAGTAGGGATTTAATTCAGGAGCATCAGTGGTGAGAAAAGAAGTGACAGCGTGTTGTTGGTGACTGCAGAAAGTCTGTATGAAGGGGAACCAACTGAACTAGCATTCCTACAGCCCAAAGAGAGCAAGGCTTGCAGTGTTTGCAAGCTAAAGAGTTTGGTACACAAGCACTGCATGTACTGTTTTTTTCCTCTGGCAGATGAAATGCATTTATTTGGACTTAAATCTAGTCTCAGCCATGAATTTCAGATGTTGCAGAAAGTGTGAGTTAGCTTGCATTGAAGAGCTGCAGCCATGAAAGAGGGTAGTTGTGTAACAAAATGCAATTGATTCATATATGAAGAGTCTTTATCTTAAAGTAGTTCATTTAAATATTTCAGAAACTGAGCATCTATGGAGATCTGGAATACATGAATGAACAAAAACTGAACAGATATCCATCCTCTGCACTTGTTGTGGTTAGATGCAAGACTGAGGAACATGAAGAAGCAGGACCTCTTCCTACAAAAGTTAATCTGGCTCAATCAGCAATTTAAATAAGCCTCCATTGGATTGAATAGACTAATTCTAACTGTGCTAGCAACTCCTGATTGTTTGTGGTGGTTCTTCAGATAAGAAGCTTAGCAGCAAGTCTTTAAATGCAGATAAAATTACAGAATCAACAGATGTCATGGGTTTTTTTTCCCCTCTAGTAGTGAAGATTCAGACACCTTGAATTTGTTTCCAGACATAATCACTTTCCACTGGTGTTTGCTCTGTGTCTTTTTGCTTACAGAAGCTGTAAGCACGCTTTCCATATTTCTGCCATGACACTTTCAAACTTGTTTGTGTATTCTAGGATATACTGTGTACATTCAAGAGTTAGCTCTGTAAAGATATAAGAAATTTTAAGTAGGCAGGAGATGCCTTTTTAGTGTTGCACTTTCTGTTGTAGTTAAGAGAAAATATTATAAAATTATCTGCTGTTCTTTTTTTGGGGGGTGGGGGGGTACTTGTGAATGTTCCTGCACAAACAACCCTTTCTTCAAGAACAGAAATCTATTTTTTCTACCATGTGGCAATATCCAGGATGGAAAGCATTTGTGAAGTACTGTAGGCTAGAACTCAGTTTGTGGAAGGTGGAAGATGTGTTAAAAACATGTGGGCATATGCTTTCACAGACAGAACATTACATGGTTAATTAAATGTCAGACTGTAGCCTTTACATCTCAAATTGCTTGTAAAGTTAGAGCCTGTGTTTTCCGAAGGAATTCTACTTTCTGTTCTTGATCAACTATTCTAGTCTTGTAACTTCATTTACAGAAACAAGGTGATTCCTGAGAAATGAGAACAGATGAATAAAAACGACTGTATAGGAATTACTGACTGTACAGCCTTTTGCTGTGGTTTGTTATTGCTTTACTCCACCTGAAAGGCTGGCATTCCTCCTGTTGGCAATGTGAGCTGATTTTGCTGTGTGTGATTCACTGATACAACACCTAACAGTGTCCTTCACATTTCTAATGTATTTTGTTGCCATTCTTTTCTTTGAGGATTTGACTATAGCAGATGTATGATTTATTTTAAGGTCTCTTTGTAAGTATTTCAAAACTGACTAGAACGCATGACGCCCAGCTCATCAGCATGGTTTGTTGGTTGTACCAACTCTGGTGAAAGTTTAAAAACAAGCAAACAAACAGCTGTCTTCAAGTTTTGAGTTCTGGTGAAAACCTGAGATTCTGAGGAGTGCAGTCCATCGTTCCCTTTCTGTTAGATCTAGTTCAGTAGCCATGGCTGATGTGGCTGCTGGTTGTGTGAGCTGCAGGTAATGATCCGTGCAGGAACGTGGTGGTTGCCTATACAGTGCTGCTGGAAGTTGTGTCCTAGGTGCACTGAAGCAAATTTTCTGTCAGTGAATTATAAGAGTACGCAGAGGTTTGTTTTAAACAGGCACATATGGGTGTAGTAACTGTAATTTGAAGTCTTAACTTAGTAGTACCTCTGGATGTTAAATTCTTCAGTGAGCAACATTGCAGCCCTGAAAACTGAGTGTGGGCAGCCATGGACGTGTACCTTTCTTTGTGTGTTGGTGGCATTACCATAAGGCCTCAAACCCTGCTGTTCTGAAAACCATGTGTGTGTTCAGAATGCTGTTCCACTGCGTAACAGCAATGGGAAATCCCTGCTGTAGTGACTGGGCTGAGGCACACAGCCTCAGAATGCAGCCCTGTGTCAGTACTGAGTGCCAGCGTTCTGCTGCTGGTGGGATCAGGTGTGATGTGTGCAAATGGCTGTTTAACAGCTTGTAAGCATGGGCTTGGCAATTGTGGCCCATGTTCTCAGCAATACTTTGTTCTGGAAAGCCTTTAGCAATCCCTTTAATTCTTGTAATTGAGTAAGTGACATATAGATGTGTTGGAGTCTGTTAAAATATTTGAACTTACTGTTGCATGTAGTTGCAGAGGGAGTGTTATGGCTTCACTAATCCATGGCTATTTATGTGTTTTAAATATGTACATTACAGCCTCTGTTACCTTGATGATTTCTTCTCATGATCATGAAACTTTCCCTCCTGTTCCAAAATGTCTGACTTTATTGGTTACATTCCTAGGTTTGAATTAAACAAATTCTGCTTTCATTTGGCATTGTGTCTGCCTACAGGTCCACAACAAAGGGAGAAAACTCAACAAATAGATCAAATAAAAGTTCTGTGTGTTTTGTCTTTTGTTGGCTGTTTAATGGCATTTCAGCAGTGTGCACAGTGTCACCCATGGTTCAGTAATGTGCTGTTAGGTACAGGAAGCTGTGCCTGTTCAGTCTGACACTTAGCATTGCTGCTTGCCAAGTGCACCAGGTCTAAAGAAATTGTTAAGAGGATTTGTAAGCTCGTGTCAAAGCATATTCATTTAGTATTATTGGATACTACCATTAGGTTGCAGTAATGGAGCTGTTTCTCAAGATTTTGAATCTAAATGGAGTATTTAAGCTGTTTTAGTGTTGGACTTTGCAAAGCTTGTCCTATTTTTATTTTTTTTTGTTTAACTTCCTAACATCTTCGTTCTCAGAGGCTGCAATTTGGGTTTGATCTCTGCCCAAGACCACTATTTAAATGAAGGGCCTTAAATGATTGAAATTGCAGGAGGAAAGCATTTTCTGTTCTCTTTAGGCATACGTTCCGTTGAACTTGCTTCAGCTCTTAAATTCAGTCATCTTGACATGAGCAAAGGCATCTATCTCAACATGTGCAATTAATTGCTGCAAGAAACAGCTACGGTACGTTTTGGGGAGGGGGTTAGGTTTTGTGGTTTAGGTGATGGAATCAGCAATAGTCTTGCATCATGCATGGTATGTTCATCTTTGTTCCCCTGTCAGCCTCCCTGATCTTTGGCAAAGATCTTCAACTTCAGAAAGCCTTGCTTGTGTTCGTTACCGTGTTCTCGTTAAATTCTTGAACTCATGGTCTGATGTGGTGTAACTGCTCTAAACCCAACTACCTGCTTGGTTACAGCTGAGCTTGATAACCTTCGTGTAGGAAATAGGTAATAGTGGATGTCTGGTCTCACAGGCATTTCCCTCTGAAAGCTGGTTTACTCCATGTCTTCAACATTTTCATTACAGATTGTTTTGTGGGGTGTGCATGGGAAGCCTGGTTGGTCTGGTTGTTACATGTGACTAACCAAGCTCATTATCACCTAAAAAGCTATTTTAAGGCTTAAAATACTCATTCTATAGTGATGATTAGGAATTTGAACTTTCTCCGTAGAGAGAAGCAGATCTGGAATTTGATAGCATTTTTAACCTTTTATCTAGTACTGTTCCATGGTGTGGGTGCCTAGAGTTGCAGGCCTGGTGTACTCAGAATCCCCTCTGAACAGGACAGCTTCCTGGCATGGAGTTTAGCAGTGATACTTTCCTGTGAGAAACTGGGACAAGTGAGCGTTGCTACGTTGGAGGAAGAGGTCCACAAGGTTGTGTTTGATTTTGGAAGTTCTCTGAGTGGGTGTGTATGGGGTTGGCAGGTGTTGTCAGGAAACATGTAATAACTCAGTCAGGAATAATTTGTGTGTTTGGGGATGCAGAAGGAAGTAGCAACAATTGTTGCTGTGTCAGGCATCATTTGTTGTTTTGAATCAGTTAATTTAGTGAGACTGTCTTGGTGCCAGCTTTTAGGTAATAACAGCTGCCCATTTCTCCCAAGTCATGGTAAAGTAGTTCTTTGAGTGCTTGGGCTGAGGATGGGGTGGCATGTTGCTTCCAGGGTGGCAATAATTCAGAGTGCTTGAGTCTCCAATGCAGGGGCGAATTCTGTCAGCAAGTGGGACATGAACCTATGCTATTTTGTCCTTGAAACTGCAAAGCCTATGGGTATATCCTGTCCTGCCTTGCAGGAGCCTGGGGTTATGTTGCTACAATGCTAGTGGGTTAGCCCTGGTTTGGGAAGGAGCTGGGGAAAGGTGTTTTGGGTAAGGGTGATCCGACTCCATTTCCTCAGGCTTTCAGTTCATTCTCTTCAGTACCTGGCTGGCATTAAGGTGAGTGCAAGCTGTGTCAGCTGGGTGGTGGGCATTCATCTTCCACGTGGCAGGACAGCAGTGGGGTTGTCAGCATGGGAAGTTCCCGTTTGCCTCATACCCTGTCATGAAGCCAACGTGAAGCTGGGAGGAGGGAGAAGCAAAAGAAGCCCTGCTTCCAACCAGAGAAGGGGCTCAGCCTGCCAGCCCTGTCCTCCTGTCCACATGCCTGGGCAGCACAGTGCTTCTTTCTTCCCTCCCTCTGTTGCTTTTTGTGTCCTGGTAACGTTGCTTATGTTAGAGACCGTATATGTTGGTAACATGGCTGCATTTTAGGGTGCAGAAAGCTTCCTGTGGTCCTCTGAGCTGCTCTGAAGGCTGTAGCTCCAGGAGGAATGAACAAAACTCACCCCCAGGTACGGTCCTCTTCATGAAAATCTTGTGTTCTCTAAAATTCATGTGTTCTTGATAATGTTGTTTGTCTGATCTCTCTATCAGTGGCTTCTAAGTTTTCCAGTCCTGTCTACTTCACCTAATTTGATATGAAAGGGTATTGGTACAGCTTTACTGGCATCAAGTGCTGGACTTGCCTCAGTGTTTGTTGTGCAAATGGGTTACTGAAATCTGAAAAGCAATCTGATTGCTCTGTGAACCAAATGCAGGCTGTTTCCACTAAGCCAACTTTTGTTTGTATGTAAAATATATATATCAGTACTTATCCGTGTCCATTCCTGGATGAGATGGTACCAGAACCAGAAAAGCAACCATGATGTGCTCACGTGCTATGTCTGGAAATGGTGTTTTATTCTTTCACTTCTAGAGAAATGGTGATGTAGCTACTTTTGATTCAGCCAAGTCCTCTGAAGAACAAGGTAACAAAATGCCGAGCTTAACATTTTTGTTATTGAATTCTAAATCAGTGGAGCCTATCTCTGTAATGTAAAATGCAGGAAGTATTTATGGTGTGTTGAGACTTGTGTTTTTTCTTTTCCCCAGCCCTCAGTAGTGAAACATCCTGACTATAAAATTAATAGACTTAAGATGCTTTTTGCTGGCCTGGAGGTGGCAGACTTATGGTATAGCATCATGATATGTGTTCTTACCTTTTACAAAAGAGGCTCATTATGGAATTTCTACAGGCTTTCTATATGTTTTAATAGCTAGGCTTCAGCAAATTTTATTTAAGAAGAAAGTGAGATCACATGCAGTTGATAATAAGTCTGCAGATTGGCTTGCGACAGCATTTCCTCACTACCATTAATTTATACTCGTGCCTATTTGCAGCCATTCTGCCTACTGGTCAAAGATATTGTCCTGTGAACTGCAGCATGTCTGTGTCTACCACTTGCCTTTTAAGCTGCAGTGTTCTGCCTTTGATTCTTACTTGTGTTTGATGTGGGGGATGGTTACTGCTTCTTTGAATCCCTTTGCAGTTGAGCAAATGGTGTGTCTTATACTCGTACAACATATAGCAATTAAGTACATGAGGTACAGCTAAGTAATCCTGGCTTTTAGATCAAAGCTTGTTGCCTCCCAGCTTTGCCTCCCAACAGGCTGCTGCCGGCCATGCTGTGCCCACCTGTGCTGCCCACCGAGACGGGCCTGCGTTGTGCTGCTGCTCCTGGCTGCCATAGCAGCCATTGTGGGCCTGGCAATCGCACTGGGACTGCAGCTACGTGCACCTGGTTGGTCCCCAAGAGTCATTATTAGCGCAGTGAAGGAGGCCTGTTGCTATGGGGGTTGTTCCCCATACCAGTGAACATGGCAGTGTCAGAAGATAGTATTTCTTGCTTTCCTTTCAGTGAACCGCCCCTGTGTAGCCACCCATAACTGGACAGGCTTCTTGTGCAATGACAGAGTGACCTGCATCCCAGCCAGCCAGGTCTGTGATGGAACTGCCAACTGTAGAAATGGAGAGGATGAGCAGGAGAAACTCTGTGGTGAGCTGTTCTGTTATGATCCTCCCATACTGGTCTTCCTATTGATCTCCAAAGATCTGCCTCACCTACGGGGCCATTCATGATGCACTTTGGTGCTGCCTGTCCCTGTTCCGACAGGTACATCTGTACCTGCAGGAGCTCAGCCTCTGCCCTTGCAGGTGACCTGCCCCACAGCCTGCCGGCATACCTGGTTTTCCACTGCGGTAACCCTGAGCACTGGGTCTATGCTGACCAGAGGTGTAATGGGATGAACGACTGCGGAGACTGCTCCGATGAGATGGGGAGCTGTAAGTCTGCCTTTGGGCTGTGCTTAGTGAAAGATCTGCTGATAGCTTGAAGAGGTTTTGTGGGGTTGGTGCTCACTGGTGCTCCTGGAAAAGTCTGGAGGCTGGTGTTCTCTGAAACACAAAACAGAGACAAAACGCGTGGGCTTCTTCACATCTGTGGCCAAAGGCTGGAGGCAGTTGAGAGGGGAGAGACTCCATGCTTCAAAAGGCTTTTCCAGTCTAAATGGCACTATGATTCTGTGGCTGTGATGCTTAAGGCACATGGTGTAGTGGTGGGACTTATCAGGTTGACATGACTTGGTAATCTTTAAGGCCTTTTTCAACCTAAATGATTTTTTGATTATTTGTTCCCAGCCCCAAAAGTCATTCCATCTTTGTGACTTGCTGAGCACCAAGCAATTTCATCTCAATGTGGATCAGTAGGCAGCACCAATTATTCAAAACTGATCTTCGGTCAGGAGATAAGTTTGTCTGTAAGACTGAGGTCTGAGTGTGCACCTCTGTGATTTAAATCCAGCTCTGCTCAAACTCAAGTAGCAGGTTTGTTCCTAAATCACCCCTGAGATTTTGAACCTGACAGCACCTTTCTCTAGGGTGGCTTGCTAAACAAACAAATCACAGCTGGTCATTGCTCCCAGGATGCCATCTCTGCCACAGAGGTCATCGCAGTGTCTTTCTGGTCAATTCACAGACTCAGGGTCATCCCTGGTGGCTCCTCAGTAGCAGCTGTGGAGTTAAATGGTGTAAGGGAGGAGGTGCCTGTGAGTGCAGCAGCATTTTTCTTCCTGGTTTCTTGTCCCCACAGTGGCTGCCTGCCCTCCCTGCGGCCCAGCGTGGTGGAACTGCAGCCCTGTTCACTACAAGTACTGCTCCTGTGTGCCCAGGGCACTGTGCCGCGATGGTGTGCAGCACTGTGTGAGCTGGTCGGATGAGTACCTCTGCAGGCCGTGAGGTCTGGGCACCAAGAAGTGTTTGACACGGCGAGGTGCTTCCTGCACTGTCACTTCCTGCTGTGCCACCACCCTGGAAATTCTGGCACAAGCAGGCCCAGGTGAGCAGCTGCAAAAGGCCTGCAGCAGAGATGGGTGCTGTGCTGCTGGCATCCAGGTGCTGCAGGCCGGGCATCAGCTGTGGGACACCTCTGTGGGTTCTCCTGAGCACCTCTTGGGGCTCTGAGGGTGCGGAGTGGCAGCTTGGTGCTTAATGAGCAGCTGTTGGACTGAGATGTGTTGTAGAGCAGTTAGAAAGTGAAAAAGGAGGGAAACGAAGTCTGTTGCATCCTTGGAGCTGTGAGCAGAGGAAAACCAAGAGCTGCTGCCAGGCCATGGGATGACATGGGATCTGCTCAGTTTGCTCCTCTGCCAGTGCCGCAGGACCAGCCAGCTGCCTTTACAGCACCCACGAGATGTAGGTACAGATGTGTCATTGAAATATAAGAAAGCTGTGGTCTTTCTCTCTTCTTTTGAAAACCTTGCCTGTGTCTGAAACACCAATCCCAGATCTAGTATTCCAGGCCTCCAAAAACCACTGGGCACTATTCTTCCTGCATGCCAGCGCATAGATCTTCAAAAATAAATCCCGGTTCACTCATTTCTTCTCTGTCCTGTGATCTGTAACTCGGCATCTCTCCATGACTTGTATAAATAGTGAATGTTTGTTCTAATTTGTAGCTGGGATACAGCCATAGCTCTGAAAGATCCTTTAAAAATAGCTGCACTGTGTTCTGACTCATGCTTTTACCTAGAATGAAACGGCAGAACTCAGCACAATGGTACTGTGGAGATGTTTAGAGCCATGTTTAATAACCTGTCTGTTTCCATGCCACGTAGGACGGCTGGCTTGCTTTCTCTGTGTTGGTACAACATCACTGCAGTGTGCTCAGTGCTGCAGCTCAAAGAGTGGTTGGAAGTATCTTAGGTAAATGTTTCTCACATTCAGGCTACCACCCTGTCAAAAAAGAAAAAGAGCTGCACATTTTTGCTAGAAAAATCACTGGCATCTAACATTGCAACGAGGCTGATTCGGGGTTGGTAAATCCTGGCTTCTTGTAGTCACTGTGGCTGGGAGGAGGATGCTGGTCAGGCTGGCCCACGTGGCGCTGCTGGATTCCCCAGTGCATGTTTGTCAGTTGGTGCAGCAGCTCCCCTCTTCGGTGGTGGATTTGTGCCTTGGAGCTCTAAAGTGAGATGCTGAGGACGGCAGTAAGCGTGCTTGAGTCATTCTTGGATAAAATGTGCACAAGGGTGTGTTGAAAAGGGGAAGTCTGCCAGTCAGCACGCAGAGCTAAGGAAAGGGCTAATTTTATCAGGGATGGAGAACACAAGCACAGTGCTTTAAAACACCTCTTTTGAAAAGTGAGGCTATACTGTATTGTTTTCCTGATGCTCCTGTGACCTGACAGGCTCTCCATGCCAAGTCACAACGTGCCTGTTTGGTGTGTCAGAGCCCCAGCTCCCAGCTGCTTGACTGAGGTGAGGCGGTGCACAGTTCTGTGAGGTGGGCATCTCTTCATGGTCACATTAGCAGATGGTAACTGTGGAAGGTCTAGCAAAGCAAAAATAATCCGTGCTGGCTGATGCACCAAACTGCAGCTGCAGGAGCAGCGCTGGGCCTGAGCGTCACAGCCTGTCAAGCTGTTTTGCTAAGTCACTGTTTGTGCTGTTACTTGCCTCAGATGAGGGCTGATGTCTTCAGTGGATGCTATAAATAGTTTTGAGTTTCTGGGAAAAAATGTAGGGCCTGAATGTAAGTATGCTTGTTTGTTTGCAGTCCTTTTTTGAAGAAACTTCAGCACTAAAGGAGCAAAGTGAGAAAGGCTCTTCTCTCATCTCTCTGCACTCTAGAGGCAAAGTTCCCTTTCTTGGCATCTTTGCCATTTCCAGTGATGCACTGCTTTTGTTGTCACTTACTCTGATAAAGGCTGTCTAACAGATCCTCTAACTAAGCACCAGTAGAGGAAACCTGTTTAAGTTCTCAGCCTTAAAGGACACAAGGAAGCTCTCAGGCTCAGTTCACAGCCACTGTGTACTTTACTCAGTTTTGATTTGATTCCTGTGTGTTTCTGTGACAAACCTGTAGCGTTACAGCTCTACAGCTCTACTCCTGGCTTTGTGCACACTAATGCAAAATGATTCTGAGGATTAAAAGGAGGGATACAGGGGACTTCTGTTTGGATTTCTGCAGTAACTACATAACCAAGGGGGGTTACTGTCTCTGCTTTGTTCCCTCCCCTGCGGCCTGTGCTTATCCTGTTTGCTTCCTCCCTTTGTCAGAGCTGTCAAGCACAGCTTCATGCTTACAGGCTGAGCTTTCTGTACTACCAGCACTATTAAAGGCCCACTGCACTAAACATGCATAGTGCACCTTTATTTCAGCTAGGTTGATTGGTCTTCTGCCCCTAAGGTAACAAGAGGGGTGAAGGAATTGGAGCAGCATTTTGTGAATGTCTATGTCAGAAAAATGAGTTAAGGATGACACTAAAAACTTTATTTGAAAAAAATTATGTATTGAAAATATACAGTAGAATCACCATTCTCTTCATTGACCCTGCCCCTTCCTCCCCAAGCATAGGTTAACCCACAAACCTATCACAACAACCAGATGTAACAATACTGCTCTCCTTTGTTACTGCCTTTGGATGCATCTAAACTCTGTCATCAGCAAGAAAACAACAAACAAAAGACCCTGTTCTTTCTGACTCAGTAGGTATTTAACAAATCCCAGTCCTCCACGGTGAGGCACAGATGCTTCTGTTTAGAAGTCCTTTCTCTCTCTTGTTCTGCCAAAGCTCTCTTTTTATTGTTCTTTAATTCATGGCTGCCTCCAACATCCTTTTTCAAAGGTAAATGGCAATTCTGAACGTCTTCCTTATAAAACTGTAAGTTTCCAGATACTTTTGTTTCTGCTTCCACCAACTTACGTTTGACCACTTCCTCTATTCTGTGTGTCTTGCCATCTAGAGAGGGGGAAAATAAAAGTTTAGATTTAGGGAAAATTAGGATTATGCTGTAAAATACACACTTATGTTGCAAATTATTCTGGCTAAGCCAACCTGGAATACTGACTGCTCATAGACAACGATTAAATGATGTGGTCTCTATGCAGTTACGTACAGAAGCGCTGAGCTGCTGTTCTGGAACTCAAGTCTTCTTGTGGCTTCATGGCCTCCATAACTGCCTGCTCCCACTGCAGAACTGTCTGAAATAAGATTTGAAGGAGTCGCTGTAATGTTCATAGAAATATCACCAAGAACTGCTCTATCCCTTGCAATATTCTATTCAGTAATTTAATATCCCACAGGTATTAAGTTAGGACAATTTCCATGGAGTAAGATAGATTTAAAGCTCCATACCTGTTCTGCCCATCCCTCTGTTTTGCAGTTACTATGATCAAATTCTTTCAGAGGCACTTTTGATTGAACTAAGCCCATCTGCGTTTGGATCCGCTTAACAACAGCATTCACATCCTAGTGAATGAGGAAATAAAGCAGTCAGAGGGGGGAGCATTTGATTGCACCTGTCCAATAAATTAAGCTCTCTCACCTTGAGGCCTGTCCCAGAAATGTCCAAACAGTTCAACTTCTTGAAACAAAGAAGGTATCCAATTCCCACATCTGTGATTCTAGGGTTACCTGTAAGGTTAGTTAGTTAAGTTGCAGTATGTGGAGAGGTATGGTCAGAACACCAAGAAGCTACTTGTTCAAAAACTAATATTTGAACATTCTTGGCTTTTTTTTCTTGTTGTTTGGAAACTGAGTCAAATCTGGTATTTTCCCTCTAATAATCAAAAGACAGGTTTTACAATACTACTTCACATGCTTAAAGATATTGACGTTAAGTGGCAAATGGCTGCACTTAGAGGTATGACCTCACGTGGAATGTTACTGCTGAAACCTGGGGTTGGGCACTTGGCCTGTGGGAATTGCTAAATTATATGTATTCCATCAATAGGAATTCTTCACCAAACAGGACATGTTTTGCTACTGCTACCACACCACAAAGCACTTACAGGACAAGTCTAACACCAGAAGGTTCTGAAGTCCCTTTTTCAGTACTCGTACTGGTGCCGTCATTCTGCGAAGGCCTGCGTCTGACAGAGCGTTGTCTTTCAGGAGGAGTTGTTTCACACTGAGAGGAGAAGTACAATAAATACAGTTTATAGTCATGTTATTTAGACAGTTTCACCAATTGTCTTAAAGTCTATGTGGAAAGCTCTTCAGTAGATGATCAAAACTTAATAATAATTAAAATAGTAAGAAAGAAGCTTGCGTTGGTGGGGGAAACAAATATTGCCGTATTCCTTCTGCTAGCTCAATAGAAGCACTTGACCAGCTACTCCCAGAGCTCCAGCAACAAGCCAGCCCTACAGCATGAGTATTTACTACTAGAGACAAGAAGGTTGTTTGTTAATTGGAGTTATTTAAATTAGGGCTGCCAATCTCCACTCGAGACTGTGAAAAGAAAAGTGCTTGGTGAAATGGGAGAGGACAGATTTGTTAAGGGAGATAGTCATGATGTTTAAGTGAACAATGTGGTATTACCACAGATCAACTCAGGGAAAACCACAGCCTTAGAACGTTCTTCAGAGCACTTCAAGACAAAACCTTGCCTCTAAATACACTGAAGTTTTTACACTAATACAATATCCTCCATCAGTGGCTTTTCTGCCTTCTGATTTCCCAAGTCTTCTACTTTCTAATCTTTAGAAAATAAGTTCTGCGATACTGTTTGATACTAAACTGTCAATTAATGAAATATTAGGCTTAGTGCTTGCAGGAATCTCCATCTGGCACACTGGTTAAAAATTTGGCTGATTAAAGTTCTCCCTTTAAAGAAGGAAATAACTGTGTGAAGCTGTTCCAAATGCACAAGGTGCATTTATTTTAGCTGACAACTGAAATTTACAAGAAGTTGATTTAAACATGAGCAGTCAGTTAACTTGCACATTGGTAGGACCTCTGAGATTCAGTGTCCCCTTTGGATCATGTGCTTTGTGTGCAGTAAATTCTGTATTTTGTTTACCTCACGTGCAGGTTTTATCAACAACCCAAATCTTCAGACTTAAATGCTGCTGCCTGTGAAACTTTCCCGTAGAGTCACAGCCCGATGCTTGGCACTGTTTAGTAGTAGCAAAAGCAAACGTCATTTCTTGATACATGTCAAGCAATTAGTACCTGGACAGAGCCTCTTTAGTGAGGTGTTCCAAAAGTTCATGTTCATCTCCAAGTTTACAACAGGAAAGATCCAAACACGTCAGCTCCCGGAAAGACTTGATTTCTTCCAGCTTTTCAGAGATAACCAGGTATCTGTAAGAACAAAAAAGCTATCACTGTTGAGGAACAACAAGGGCCCTGTGTTCTCAAATGCAAGCACAATGCACTTATTTCTCATGCATCTGTGTAGAAGTTGACAGAAGTTAGTCAGCTGCTAAAACTACCTTTGAACACTGCGTTCTGCTTACAACACACTTGAGCTCCCAGCCTTCTCCTTCAACTAAAGCACACTTTCTTTGACAGAGTACCAGACTAACGATTAATACTTCAACTTGTAAGCATCGTTATTAGAGGCTTATTTACAGATCATTACCATATAATTTCAGGATAACATAGATTACCTTAAATCAACTTCACAAACTGCTCTTCCTTAGCATCCAGAAAGTGTATAGACAAACCAACAGGTATAAAATCTGTTCCAGATGCATCAGAATGGCTTGCCAAATGATAAAAATGCTATTTTTTTCATACACAAAGTACTTCACTAAAGAAGTAGAGCAGTTCACTAGCTGGACTCCATCGTGACACCCACAGGGCTGCCTCCAACCAGAGTTGTGGCTACACCCCAGGCAGCACTTACACAGTGAGTTTTGGTTTTTTTTAGCTGTGTTGGTTCCCTGATGTGATTCACTCTGCAGCCACGCAAGCATCTGCGCTGGAACTATTCAGCAGATTTAGAGATGGGAATGCACTGAAGAATGGCATGCACGAATACATAGTAATATGAGTTACCCCATCTCTCCTGCATTTATGGCAAGATAATCCCTCAATTCATTAATATCTCCTGTATTTACCTCATAGCCCCCGTGTCAAGGCAATCCCTGAGGATAACATTTTGAGTGGTGAAATCAGGGGTGCTAACTATGATCCCTGAAACCTTTTTGCCCATGCAAGTAAGAGCATTTTCTCTGTGCTGGTATCCATGTTAGAGCACTCCACCAAATCCCCTTGCCACACAACTCAGCTAGGTGGGAGGCAGCACGTGCAGTTAGAATGCAAGACAGTTCTTGATAGGTAATACAAGCTCAGAGGGCTTACTAAGAGTGGGCTCTTAGAAATAAGACTCATAAAAAACGTCTTAGTGTCTTACTTTCTGGATTTCAAGGATTTTATATTTAACTGATCTTTTTGTAATGGTAAAATATGCCAGAGGTAATTCCATTTCTGAATGAAGCTCGTAAAAAGTACCTGCACTAAAAATAAAGAGGGAGTTCGTTGAAGGGATAAAACAAGGTAATTGACCTCTGCTCAAACTTTCCTGCTGTGCTTAAAGCACCCTTGGCACTTCAGATAAATGTGCCTGTCCTTTGATTTTAAACTGAATAAACCACCCTTTTTTAAAATGCAAAGATGGAAGGCAGACTCATTATATCACTATCCAAGACTTCAGTAAGAGCAAAGCTTTAAAAGCAGTTTTAAGCTTCTTGAGACACTCTAGTAGTAAAAGAAACTGGGGACACTGACAAGGTGGAAAAAACGGTGCTGTATTCTAATCAGAACACCATTAAAGTATGTTGAGTATGGGGACAGAATCACAGTTATCACTAAGGTAAAGCCTGCCCGACTACAAAGGCTGTACCTCACCTACAAAATTGCATCTTCTGCTGAAAATGAAATGAGCTAGAAAATGAAACAGGATTGGAGAGGATCCAGGAGGGCCACAAAGATGATCAGGGGACGGGAGCACCTCCACTACAAAGACAGGCTGAGGGAGCTGGGCTTGTTCAGCATGGAGAAAAGAAGGCTGCGGGTGACCTCACTGCAGCCTGCAGTACCTAAAGGGAGCCTACAGACAGGAGGGGAATCAACTCTTTGAAAGGGTTGATAACTGCAGGACAAGGGGAAATGGTTTTAAGTTGAGAAAGGGAAGATTTAGGTTGGATGTCAGGGGGAAGTTCTTTACAGAGAGAGTGGTGAGGTGCTGACAGCTGCCCAGAGAGGTTGTGGATGCCCCGTCCTGGAGGTGTTCAAGGCCAGGTTGGATGGGGCCTGGGCAGCCTGGTCTGGTATCAAATGGGGAGGTTGGTGGCCCTGCATGTGGCAGGGGGGGTTGGAGACTGATGATGCTTGAGGTCCCTTCCAACCCTGGCCATTCTGTGGCCATGCTGTGATTCTGTGTGAATAAACCCAGATGGTCTGCAAAGGTGTGTGCAGTCACATAACTATGAAATGCTCATAAGCAGCAGCTACAGAAACATCCCATGAAGTATCTAAGGAGGCACTTGAAAGGAATGGTACAAAAGGAAGCAAGCAGTGTTAGACAAAGCAAGGCTCAAAATTAGGTGGCACCATGTGGCCCTGGAGAATAAATTTGTGGTTGAGAGAAAATAAGAGAACTTGAAGCACGCCAGCAAAAAGCTCAGCAGATGCTGATGCGTCACGGAATGCACGTACCTGTTCCGCAAACACAGGGAGCACAGCACCAAGCTGCCGTACGCTTCAGTGAACTTCTGCAGAGCTCGCAGTCCCGTCACAGGCTCTGTGAACTTCTGCCTTGCTTCTGCGGCTGAAAAGAGCTTTTCAGCAATCTGCTCTGGGAAACCGACCAGCGAGTCGACGTGGTCAACGTTGTCGGAGATGTAGCCCAACACCAGGCTGAAGAGGGACTTGGCCGAGTAGCGGAGGTTGCCCTCCTTGGTGTACGTGAAGATGAAGTGATCGGTCCTCGGCCTCCTCGCCCTGTCGTCCTCGCCGTTCAGACACAGCTCCACAGAGAACCCCCCGGAGAACAGCCTGAGAGGCCGCGCGTTCCGGACGCCGCCCGCAGCCGGGCTCACCACGTGCAGCTGCCCACGTTCACGCACGTAGATCGGCCCGGCATCCGCGTGGCTTTCCGAGCGGAGCCAGTACGACATTCCCCTCGTGCCGTTCTGCAAAAAAGAAGCCGGAGGTGGGCAAAGCGCTGCCGGGGAGGCTCGGGAAAGGCCTCGCGGCGATCCCGGGAGCCCCGAGTGCGAGCAGGTGCGGGGCCCGGCCGCCACCGGGAACGGCGGGGAGCAAAGGGGGGGGGGGGGGGCGGGCCAAGGGAGGCAGGGACGAGGGGGAGGCAGCCGGAGGCTGCGGGAGGAGTGCCGGGGGCTCCGCTCCGCGCCGTGCCCGGAGGCTGCCAAGTGGCACGGGGAGCGATTGCTTCCCGCGGATCCCGACCCCCGCCCACCTGCCCCGCGGGGCCGCCCCGACGCGCCGTCACCCGCCCGGGCCGCACCGCCCGTTCCCGCCGCCCATCCCGCGGCGCCGGCGGCTGCGGGCGAGGCGGGGCCGCGCCGGGGGCGGGGAGCGGGGAGCGGGAGGCGGGGCCGCGCCGTGGCACTGTGCCGGCGGCTCCGCGCGGGGCCCTGCCCTCGGGTTTCCCTTCTGTTTCTCCGCTCCCTGGCGAGGATGCGGGCCGCCGAGTGGTGCCTGAGCGCGGCGGGCGCTGCCCTCGTCATGGCCACCTCCAGCGACCCGCGGCACCCGGCCGGAAACGTGGCGGACGGGTGAGGGCTGCGGGCTGCGGCCGGCCGGGCCCCTGCGGGCGCGGAGAGCCGCATCGCTGTGAGCCGTGCGTGGTAGCGCTGTACGGTGTTCGTGTCGCCCTTCTGTGACCTGAATTCTGCGGCCCCGCTGTCACGCAGCCCGATTTGGGGTTACAGCACCCCAAAGAAAGAGGCTTTCCCGTTCTTTGTTCCGTTTCTCGAGGGGGGAGATCTCTTGGAAGATGGCCGTAAGCAAAGAGCCACAAGGGGCGGTTTTGTGCTGTTCTCTCCACAGAAGTTCCGAAACGTTCTGGACGACAACAGGGATGTTCCCACAGGAGTTCATCATTGGCTTTCCCAAACGTGTGACCGTCAGCAAAGTGGCGATCCAGTGCTACCTGGGTAAGGGCTCCTGGAGCAGCAAGTGGCTCACGTTCAGGGCACACGTCTGCTCAGCTATACCTCCTCAAAGCACCGTCTTATTATTGAACAGTCACATTTAGCACGCTAATACATCACAGAACCATTAAGGCTGGAAAAAACCTTTCAGATCCCCACCCCCCCTTTGCCCACGTCCCTCAGTGCCACATCCCCACGGCTCTGGAACGCCTCATGGATGGTGACCCCTCACCGCTCCCTGGGCAGCTGAGCATCACTGCTCTTCCTGAGAAGAAATATCTCCTGACACCCAACCTGAACCTCCCCTGAATAATAAAGATACAGCTTAACAAAACAGTTGTCCTCCACATCTGTTTTGCTTCTGTAGATGTTTCAGAAAAGATGGATAATCGGCCCCACCTGCATACTGTATTATTGCAGCACCTTAAGGTTATCTTTTGTAGCACAGTGATGTCTGATCCATTTTACAGGCAGAACTGCAGTACTTACTGTTTTAATGATTAATTCTGAGCATTGACTTTTATGATTTTACTTCTTAAAGTAAAGACCAAAAGGACTGACCTGAGGTCAGAGCATGGGGACGGGCGCTTGGCCATCAGCTGGCAACTTGTCATTGGTTGTCTGCCCTCGAACGTGAGCGTGGTGTTTGTCTCATAGTCCTGTGCCCTATGGTAGAGCAGGAATTAATTGTAAGATGCTCTGTAGATGAAACATCATGCAATAAACTTAAAGATCAGTGAGCCTCAGGGTTTATGTTGATATTTTAAATGCATATGTATTTTAGTGCGGACCTTAAGGATTGAAAGAAGCGTATCAAAAGACCCAGTAGACTTTGAAGAGTGCATTGAAAAAGGTAAGGTTCTGAGCCTGAAGTGGTTCCAGCCCCAGAACAGTGTCATGCTTTGGTAGAGCCTTGTCCCCTACGTTTCTTTTGTTATTTTCAGTTAGTCTTTTCTATGATGTATTTCACAGGAATCCCAGTTTCCTTGCAGAAGTTCCTGGTGACATTATACTGGGGGTAGTCCTTGCAGTCAGGTATTTACGCTTTGACATCAGTTGCCTGAAACACTTTGGTGCTGACTGGAGGCATCTGTCTCTTCTCACTGAACAGTGTCACATTTTTGGAGTTCCCCATCTGTATCCCCAAACATCCACTGAAAACATGGATGCTGGAAAATAGCCGGGCTTCCTCTCATGTAGCCTCATGCTGTGCAGTGCCATTTTCTCAGCTTGAAAACTGCCTTTTCAGATGGCTAATGGTTAACAAATGTACTGGGTAACAGTGCATTTTTTGCTTTCTTGTAAGGTCAAGTCTTAATTTTATGCCTTTGATTAAAAATGCAGCATATAAAATTGTGCTGCTTAGATTTTAGGGAGGTTCTGTTGATCCGCACAGATGAAACTACCCTGTTTATTGTTACTGATGCACTTTTAATTTTTCAGTGAGTCCTTTTAGCTCCATGTGTGTTTGTTGGGCGTTTGTATCAGGCTTGATTATTTTGTTAGAAGTTAATTTAATAGACATTTAAGTACATTTTATGAACGCTGATAGGCTGCTGAGCTGTTTGGAGATGTAGAATGCTGTACAAGGGTTACAGGCATTACTTGTACACTCTTTTATTTAAAAAATTGAAAACAGACTCATATGGTATAATAGAGTGCCTTTTCCTGCTTTGTTATGTATTCTTTTAAATGCCCCTTGGGTGATGTCCTACAAAACAGTGTAATGAGTTGTATTTTTACACTGGGATATTGCAGAAAGTATTTGTTCTCTTAAATCACCTTGTAAAGAACAATTTCTGTGTGTTGTATCAGTTCACGGTCCTTACATTCTCATGGACTCTTATTCTGGTGGACATTTTTCACAGCACTGCACCCTGTTCCTTATTATTTGCTGAAAAAAAAATATGTATTTTCTAGATTTGCAACACACAGAAGGACAGCTTCAAATGGAAGAGTTTCCAGTGAGTATACACGGGATGCACCATGGTGCTTCATGGGATAGGATGTCTAAGCTGGGCATAAGCTATGACGAAAACGTGATCGTTGCCAAGCTGACATGAGATGTAGGGATTTATCAGTTGTGGAAATGTCATTGCCTTTGCTGCTGCTTCTCTGTTGACTGTGGCGTGAAATTGCACCTGCATACTGCTCCTAAGTGAGTGACAGAGCTCTCTCCAGAAGAGTGGCAGTGTGTCCTCCCTCAGCTGTTGTCTTGAGGGCTGCAGTATTCAGGGTGGGAAGGGACAGCTGTTTGGAACTGCTCTCGTCTGAAGAAGCTCTGAAGCTGCATGTACTAGAAGAACTTACCTGACATTTAGGAAATAATCATCTCTATCTTTGTAACACACTTCTGCAAGTAGTTTGATAGTTCCGTTACTACTGGGAATGAGCTGACGTTGTGTTTTTTCTTTACAGCTTCCTGATTTCCAGGCCACTTATTTGCGATTCATCATCAAATCTGCCTTCGATCACTTTGTATCGGTGCACAGGGTGATGGCAGAGGGCACAGCAGAAGACACTTAAGTCTGGCTCAAATTTGTACCTCATCTTTTTGGTTTTATATTTTGGTATCTCTGTCAAAGGAAATATTTATTACAAGCTAGTATTAAAGTGTTTTTGAAGATACAGAGGTAGTACGTGTTAACCATCAGTTTATTATATTGAACACAGTGCTCTCATTAATTGTATTAACAGATTTTATAACCTAGAGTGTTAAAAAAACTTGAATGTAACCAGATCCATTTAAATAACTGTGTTTAGCTCACGCTTTCTTTATACATGAATTAAAACTCATTTTTCTGTGAGATGTTTCCCTTGCATTCTGAGTAGAAAAGGTGTGACAAACTTAAATGTCAAAGAAGCTCTTCAGAAGTTCTTAAATTGGAAATTTTCTCATCAACTCAAACTGTTTAATAGGATGAATGGAAGCTACTAATGCTTGTAAATAACCAGGAGGAAAAAGACAAGCGAGAACCATGGTGGTCTGAAAGGTTTGTTTGTTTATTTGTTTCCATGATTGAGACCAATCCTTTGCTTCTAAAAATATTTTATAAAATCAGGTCACAGCTGTCTGTGCTTTATGCTGTGACCGTCATAACAAATATTATAGAAACAAATGTCAAGAGATTGTCTCATTCAGAAGCCTTCTAAAGTGAGTGAAACTGAATGTTTAGAAAAATGGTGTGTATACAAGAGAGAGAGAAACTTACTAATGTGAAATCAGTTGTTCTGCATGAAATTGGCTCTTGCAAATGGCACCACCCCTAAGGCTTGTCCTGCACCGTAGGAATGTGGGTGCTGGTATCCAGACATAACAGCTCAATGGATTCCAGTGGCGCAGGAAGATGGACGTAAGCGCAGCAGCTGAGGTGGCTGTGACAGACCTGAACATCTCCAGACACACGGATGATGAACCATGTTACAGATGGTCTTCAAATGCACGTACATTATTCTCTTTCTAGTTGTTTCTAGTATCTTGAGATTTTGGGTTTTTAACTCTTAGGTCTATGAAAACTGATCCATTGAGCTTTTACATCCAGATAGTCTTTGCTCTGATGTCCTCTTCTTTCTATTTCAGTTTTTCCAGAACGGTGCGTATTTCCTGGGGGTGGTAATTCCAAGGCCCCACTCCTCCCTGCAAAGGCAATGAAGTTACACAGTGAAGCTCAAAAACACAGAGCAGAAGTCTTTATAGCTCAGTGCTTAAATCAGAACGGCGGGTGGCTGTGCTTGGGCTTCCTTTGCTTGGCAGCCGTTGTGCAGGAGATGGTGTGTGCACAAGTCACACCCTGCTGTGTAACTGGGACAGGGCCTGTGTCTGGCTCCTGGAGCTGGGGAGTGTGCCTGGATCTTGCATTTAGATGTAGCTAGGTTTTCTAATAAGCCACAAGATAAATATTTGAGCAGGACTGAGGTGTACATTAAATATGTACATTGTGAAGGCCCAGACTGGTTTTGCTGCAAGTCCTTTTTTTCCCCTATGGTTACAATGAATTGTGAAACGACTAGCTATGAAACAGAGTGAAATACTCACTGCTGAATAGAATGTAAGACATTCTTATTTTAACAGTTGAGGATCTCAGTATGTTGTGCTCGTTATCGTTGGTGGTTTTTACCTTGTAGATAACATTTCCTGCTTGAAGTACATACAGTCTTTCTGGCAGTGCTGCATATTTTGAACTGCTCAGGTTTTCCATTGTGTCTAAAACCACTGGACATAAGGGATTCTTCTGCTGAAGAAATTGTGCTGCAGTTTTTCGGTCCTCAAGGCTTCTGTGATTTTTAATAACAGCATTGTTTTTGAAGGCCCATCCATCTAAAGCAAATGAGAAAGGTATTTAGCAATGCAGTTCAGGTGTTGGGGTAGAGATGTACTGTGTCATGTATTGCAGTTTACTCCTGACAAAAAAATTTGCTATGAAATGAGAAGTCCTTCTTAGAGTGTGAGAATGGTACAGCTTTGAAAATAAATGATCCCAAGTTTCTTTACTCTGAACAAATACTCTGAACAGTATTCCCATTTGTCCTGGATTCAGAAACACCAGGTGTATTTTAGCTGAAAATTTCCCACCTAAGCCCAGAAGGATACCAGGTATGGGAGCTATAGCCCACCTGGATAAAGTTTGCCAAAATTAGTGCTGCAGAGAAGGGGTTTTTTATATAAGAAGTCATGATATTAGCTGCTCCCTGCTCACTTAGCACAGTTTCAGCAATAGCACCATTCATTCAGCTTGACTCTACCATTTAAGCCTATAAAAAAAACCAACTCCAATCTGGGATAAATACACTGGGTAGAAGGCACATCCTCCTTCTTCAGAAATATTCAGATACACATTTGCATACAAGTTCCTAGGAAAGGAGAAACATGTAAACCATTTTAATGACTGGAGTCTGCATCTCAACTACTGTAAATAACGTGTTGTTAAAAAAGTGACGTTTTAGAAAACCACCTCAGTCGTGGGCTAAAAATCTCTGCCAGTGTCTTAGCTCAGTGTAGATAAATACGTGTATGCTCTATTCTCTTTATTTTTTCCCCAAAGGAGCTGTACTAAAACCAGGAGGAAGTTTTGCACAGCTTTAACTGTGTGCTTTGCTTCACAGAGATGAGTGTCTTCAGCGGCAGCGCCTCAAGTCAGATGTGTGAGTGAAGTCCTTGGGGAATCAAGGGCAAAAATTGCTGCCTAGATTCAATGTTACCGTCTTTGATTCTTGATTGTTTGCAGTTCCCTCCTCTGCTAAATTACTTTTCTTCCTAAAGGGAATGTTATATATCAAAAGTTTTGGTAGGTGCTGATGTGATTATTTGTACTGTACCTACTGCGTGAGCTTCTTCAATGTAGATGATAAGGAAATCTGCTACAGAGCTGAAATCTTTGACAAGTTTGTTGAACTCATCAAAGTGTAACATAAATGAAGGTCAGGTGCAGCTTCCAAAATTGAGGATTAAAGGTCGGTTATCTGGAAGAAAATCATAGGACACTTTGTGGTTACATTGATGGAGGGAGGAAGGACAGAACTAAATTAATACACTGAGTTGAGCCTCTGCCACAGTGTTTCCTGTGTGACTAAATCACTTGTCGCGTAACTTTCTTCCTAGGACATTGAAACTGATAGCAGAACATCTGTATCACCAGGTTTCTCTACAAAACAAGCATAAGGACGCTTGCTTTTCATAGGCTGGAGCTGACTGGTGCAGGTTCCGTCCAACAGTGAGCTTAACCAGGAAGCATCCTTCCCTGTGTAACACCTGGCAAAGGCAGAGTGTACCCTCTAGACAGATGTCTTCCCTTGTGTTATCGTCACAAGAACCGTTTCTCAAGCTACCAGCATTTTGGCTTAGGGATCAAAAGTGGATGTACAGGATGTGGCACCTCACAGCCTCCTTGACATCCTTCATGTGAAGGAATTTTAAAAAGTATTACATGTGATCGTTCTGGGAAGTTTCCTGAAGGACACTGATTCAGAGATGGATGTCTAAGCACAAATTATGAATTCTTTTAATGAACCTTCCGGACATTTTTTTGTGGTGTCATTTGTAGCTGAGCTGAGTGAAAGCTGCAGCCCTCTCAGTCATGCATCACAGGCTTGCATGCTTTCAATGTATTTCTGCAATTTCCTGTCCAAACAGAACTTGGCTTATATATTTATCAAACTAATGCTACCCAAGCCTGGGGCAGAAGTATCTATGCAGTTGCTTACAAATTAGCACATGCGTACCCACATTTGCTAGCATCTGTTCAATTGATTGCAGGGTTCAGTTTAAGAAAACTTGCAGGATTTTTAGTCTGTGGTCATGCTAGATTATCTCAAGTGCGTTCAAGATGTTCCTTCTGGCTGAGTTTAGCTTCACAAGCTGCTGCTAGCATAGATTTGCATCTTAAAGAAGCTAAAAAACAGGGTGCCTTCCTGTAGGTACTGTGTATGTACTGTTATTTTTATCTTGCAACTCTATTTTATTTCTCTGTCTGTCTTTATATATACACATATAAATTAGAAAAGCAGAGCTGGAGAAGGATTTAATCCCTCCCATGGAGACAGAGACTGCAGCTTAATGATTAATTCCATGTTCTACAGAGATTTCAGTGGGAGGCAGAGGACAAAGTACAAAGCATCTTCTGCTTAATTTCTAGCTCCTTTAAATCTGCAAAAACACCCTGTGCTTTCTAGGCTTTAGCCTGGCTTCTGGGACTTTCCTTATGTGCAGGCAATGCCAGCCAACGGTTGTGACTCACTGCATATGGTTCTGATTCTGGGTCTTATCTTCTGAAAAGAAACAATTATCTTGGCTTTCAGGATTTCTAGGAAGGGACAGGCTTTTGCAAGATCTCTATGAGCTCACTGGCATGCAGGGATATTGTATGTGGGACAATGAGCTGGTTACTTCAAGGGATGAAGAGGCAGAGAGCTGAGAGTGCATGGCACAGCAGCCCAAGGTAACAGCATTCATTTGAAGGCAGAAATGCACTGCTTGTCCTCAACCCCTCGGCAGCCTCTTGTCCTCATATATCCTTCTAACAACCCCAAACTGGTACAAGGGTGATGTACTGACCTCGCATGAAACTCAACAGCTGCCAGATCTCCCCATTTAGAGCCACCACCGGTGTGTTGGGAGCAGGGTGTCCCTCGTAGGCTTCGTCCTCCAGCCTCCTCCACTTCACTTTCAGCACAAAGAGCAAATACTGGAAGCTGAAAAACGTCGGACCCCAGTTTTCGTAGCTGAACTTTGGGTTCTGATTCATTCTGCTCTTTTCTCCCAGCTTTAGGATGTATCTTTTCATGGTGTCGGGGAACAGGATCATCATGGTTTTGCCAACAACAACAGACAGAGTAACCTGCAAAAGAATCAGGAGTTTCTGTAGTAGCACCCTGATGCTGAACATCGTGCCTGAGGTCTGGCTGCTTCAAAGTGACCACAGCGTGACAGCGAGGGCAAAGGTAGTGAGGTGGGAAAGGGGGCGGGGAGAAATTTCTGGTGTTTGGCTGAATTTCTGCCTCGTCTCGATCTGTTCTTCACTTTTAAGTGGGCTCCAGCGCCTGCCTGAGCGAGGAGCGCGCAGCTGCACTGCCCTCATTCACAGCGAGGCAGCAAGGCAGAGGTTCCTGGTGCAGCTCACGGGTGTGTACATCATTAATGAAGCGGGGTGCTTTCCCCGGTTAAAAGTAAGAATTGGATCATACGTACGAAGTATGTACAAATTATACATGCACGCACGTGTATGTATGTCATGTTTATTTTTATATGGTGCACTGAAACGTACATCTACGTTCTCGTAGCTCTGTAAGCTATACGCGCAGGTACGTACGCACTTACTACACAGACGCCGCAGCCCTTAACCCTTTCCTGGCGCAGTTCCTGCAGCGCTCAGAGCGCCGGGGCGCGCGCAGCCAGAGGGGCGGGCAGCCCGTGATTGGGGCCGCGGTCCCCTTATGGGGGCGGGCAGTGGCGGAAGAGGAAGCGCCTCCGATTGGTCGGCGCGGAGCTTTACGCCAATGGGTTCTTTTCTTGCCCGCCGGGTGGGCGGGAGAAGCGAGCAGCGGAGCTGCCGATTGGCTGTCGCGGCGCAGTTCCTGCCGCGTCTTTAAGGGTGACGGAGGCCGCGGTTGGGCAAGGGGTTGGGGAGCAAAGGTGCGGGGCTGGGTAGGGCGGTGCGGCGCTCCCTGGGGAAGCGGGTGAGGCGGGCGGCCTGGGGGCAGGCGGGGCGGTCGGTCGGTGGCCTCCGTCGGCACTGCCCGCAGAGGCAGACACCGGGGGTAGCGCCGGCGGCCCGGCCAGCGGTGCTGCGTGTGCCCGGCGGTGCTGAGCGGCCCGGCGGGGCCTTGTGCTTCCAGGAGGGTGCGGGCATCGGCAGCTGCTCCTCGGCCCGAGCGGGCGGATGGCGGCGGTGGACGACTTGAAGTTCCGAGGTGAGGCTGTGCGGCTCGGGGTGCCGGGTGGGCGGCTGTCGGAGGTGTGACTGCTCCGTGCTTTGCGTTCCAGCTCCCTGGTACGGGTCTGTTACACCGGATCAGTGGGAGAGGAGGGCGAACGCTTCGTTAAATAAGCGTTAGGAATGTGTCGGTTTGGGTTTTGAGAAACACTTGGTTGTGCTTCAGGTGTCTGAGTTATTGATGCATCCTTTCTCGGGTAGTGCGGGGATCTGAATGTAATCTAATCATCGTTTCTTGTAACGTGCTTATTTGCAGAATTTGACGATGCAGCTCATTTGCTTGCAGCAAATCCCGATGCCACCACTATAAGCATCGATGAGCCGGCAGAAGCCCATAAGAATCAGCACAGCCGTCGGCAGGAGCCGGGGAGAGAGGAGGACGATGAACTGCTGGGGACCGACGACTCGGATAAAACAGAGGTAATACTCCCCGTCAGCAGGGCCCCCTCAGCACACACAGGTGGTGCTGACAACACTGAGGTATTCCTAGAGGACAGCAGGGATGAATGCTGAGTGCTTTAAAACTTGGCTTCTCTGCTGTCGCAACGCTGTGTTTGTTTCTGCCAGTTTTGCTGTGATGTGGTGCCTCTGGCAGGAAAACAGGAAGCTTTGAAATGCCCAGGGTCTGTCTGAAGGCTCTGCTGATGCAGCTGTCAGTCAGCACAAAGGAGCTTGTGGTACACACGAAAACGTTATAAATAATGTGTTGAAAGGTGGCATCTTGCTGCTCTTTAGAACACCAGACCACTGTTCTGCTTGCAGGGAGATCACTAGCTGCTGCTAACAAATGTTGGAGGAGGAAAGGAAAACTGTTAAGTAGTTCATAGAAAGCACTAATAGGTACTTCCCTGTTAATTAATTTTGTTTTCTGCTTGGGAAGAGAAGTGTTTTAACTGTTGTGTAAATGAGCCAGTGATTTACAAATGGCATGCTTGTAATGTTTTCCGTGTTGCTTTTCCCACCATACAGCTGCTTGCAGGGCAGAAGAAAAGTGCCCCTTTCTGGACGTTTGAGTACTACCAGACGTTCTTCGATGTGGACACCTACCAGGTTAGCACTCCACTCTCAAGGAGAACTCGTTTGAGCCATGTCTTATCCAGGCATGAAGGATCTTTCCTTTTGTCATTTTTGGTCAGACAAAACTGTGTGTTCTCATAGGTCCTGGACAGAATCAAGGGTTCGGTTTTCCCAGTGCCAGGAAGGAACTTTGTAAGGCTGTATGTCCGCAGCAATCCCGACCTCTATGGTAGGTATGAGGTGTGCTAAGTTCCATTCTGTGCTAAATGTTTTGAGTTTGCATTCTTCTACTTGCTCTTGCTAAAAAAACTTACAAGAGCAGAGGAGCTGTTACTGAAATTGTGTTTCCTTTTAAGGTCCCTTTTGGATATGTGCTACACTTGTCTTCGCTATTGCTGTTAGTGGCAATCTCTCAAATTTCTTCATCCACCTGGGCAGGCCGACATACCACTATGTGCCTGAGTTCAGAAAAGGTTTGTAAGTAGACGATATGGCCTTGAGGGTGTGTTGTTGTTGTTGTCTGTTTTTAATGTGCTAGTGCAGTAACACAAAAACAGGCTGTAGCTTTTATTTAGCAGTCTTGTTGGTTGATTGCTGTAAATTTTTAAGAGATGGCAAAGCAAGCACTGAAAGTGGGCTTGAAGTCGCTCAAATAGTTTTGGATTTGACAGTCATGTCTATTCTCAAATGTTATTTTTTTCAATATCTGAAGCTGAACTTCTTTTTTAAATTTATTTTTAATTTTTTCTGCTCTGCATGGCTCTCTTCACACTGAAAACGACAGCATTTCATACTCAAGTGGAATAAATTGAAAGCAGCAAAGTAATCATTTCTGGAGTCTTTACTTTGTAATTAACTTGAAATGCTGGTGAAAGTACTGGGAGTAAAGTGGACATCAATGCAAAATTCTCAATTTATGAATAATGAATGCTTTACATTTTGAAAGTAATTTCAAAGGAAACTCTAGTTTTCAGGCTTAATGCTTCCATACATTCGATTCTGGTGGTATTCTAATAGAACCTTAAATCTTCTGATATATTTACAGTCTCCATAGCAGCAACAACGATTTATGCATACGCTTGGCTTGTTCCCCTTGCTCTCTGGGGATTCCTGATGTGGAGGAACAGTAAAGTTATGAACATTGTCTCCTACTCTTTCCTGGAGATAGTGTGTGTATATGGCTACTCCCTCTTCGTCTATATTCCCACAGCGGTACGTATGGCCTGAAGGCTGCTGGCAAGGTTGGGGATTGGGATGTGTCCTCCCAGGGTGCACGTGTGGATGGATGTGTTGAGGGCAGTGCTGATGCACAGGCTCTGAGGACAAAGCTTCCTTGGCCAGCACCATCCTGGGCCGCTCTGATGATAGGGAGGCCATGGAGGGGGTGCCCAGAACTTAGGAAACACGAACTTGTCATGGGCAGCAGCTCCTTGTTGCTGTGGCTGCTGTTGTCCTTTCTTCAAATGAGGCATGGGATAATTAGAGAGCAAATTGGCTGGAGGTGATGAAATGTCAGAGAACACGATGCATGAAATAAACGAATCCCAGTTTCGCACAGTCTCTCTGACAATCATTTTCCTCCCTGACAGATCTTATGGATTATTCCCCAAAAAGTGGTGCGCTGGGTCCTGATGATTTTTTCCCTGTGCCTTTCGGGCTCCGTTTTGGTGATGACCTTCTGGCCTGCTGTCAGAGATGACAACCGGAGGATTGCGCTGGCGACCGTGGGGACCATCGTGCTGCTCCACGCCCTGCTGTCTGTTGGCTGCTTGGTAGAGGACTCTTATTTCTTTATTCTTCCACCTGCCTCTGTTACTTGTTATTACCTGGGGCTTGCAGCATGGTGTAATACAGGGAAGGATGCTGCTGGGAAATCTTTCTAAATCAAGAAACAAGAAGTGCTTGTGAAAAAACACCCTTTAATTATTTCAGATAGCAGAACTTAATGCCAATTGGACTTTGACAATGCAAGTAGCAAACTCAATAATGAATATTTAGCACAAAATTACCCAGAAAACAGTATTTTTATCTGGAATTAATTCACTTTTCAACATTAATTCTTGTAATCTAGTCACAGATTATTCCAACAAGTACTATGCTCAGTTAATCATATAAAATTATTGAATTCAGTATATAGTGCATGCTTCTGAGTTCTATATATGAAAGCATAAACTTGCTAGAGATTAGTAAATCCACATTATGAAATCAGAAGGCTTTAATGCTACTGAAATCTATAATGACAATAAATTAATTTTTTTTTGTTCTTTAATTGCACTGAGTGGAATTATACCATACAGGCTTCAGTTCTGGCCCCCCCCCCCCCACTTCAGCCTCTTGTCTAAATAGATTTGCTCAGCATGCAGATAGAGGGTCAAATGCAATTCTGATGACAGTGGGAGCTACTGTTACTGTAGGCTGCATGGAGCTTCATCAGTTAATCAGCAGTCAGTTGAGTAAATTTCTGCTGTCGTCTCTGGTATTGGACAATTCAAACATCTGAACTGTTGACTGTTATACTGTAAAATCCAATTTAGAGTCTCATTTTAACTGACCATATCTAATCTGATAAAAGCTCTTAGAACTAAAAGATTCAGACTTCTCGTTTCAGTGCTGTGCTTGCAGCTCATGGACAGTGGATATGGCAAGAGTGAATGGGGGCTGATGAGGCAGAACCATTTGTTTCTTCCTAAATGGTCTTTTTTTTTTCTGCTTTGCAATAACTTAGGCATACTTTTTTGATGCCCCTGAAGTGGATTTTCCTGCACCTATTATCCCTGCTCACAATGGAACAACGCTGATAACAAAAGTTAAGTAAATAAGGTAAGATCATAGATTTCTTCCTTAAGCATCTAAAAATGTAATCCTGTCATTAGGGAACACAGGTCTTGAAACATCTCCCTTGCTACTATGGTTGAGGGTTGAACACATGAACTCCACCAAATGGGGTCTGCGTATAAATACCATTTATTACTGTTCTGCCAGCTGGAATTCTAAATGATGGCTGTGAAAATGTAAAAGACTGAGAAACAAAGACAACAAGTTATTAAATAACGAGTCAGGCCGAACAGCCCTAATCATGCATGCCCAGTGCCTCTGAGGAGCCGTGAGCTCACAGGAGCTGCTTCTCTCTTCCAGGTCGTGCTGTTTCTCCACCAGTAGCTTTATTTTTTCACTGAAGAATGGGACGCGTTTGTGCAGAAGAAGCCCTGCGGGAACCACGAGCTGCTGTGGGCGCGGGGGCTGCGCCCGGTGCCGTACGTGGCGTTCGGTCTCCCGGCTGATTCCGCCGGAATAAAGCGATGCGAAAGCTCCGTGCGCCGCTCGTTTCTCCGCCTGCGCCGCGCGGGGGATGCCGGGACTCGCAGTCCTCTCCACGTTGCGCGCCTGCGCTGCTTCCTGTCGGGGGTGGGCGGGGAAAAGGGGCGTCGCGCTCTTCCTATTGGCTGCCCCGAGCTTCCCGCCGTGCTGCGCCGGAAGCGGCGTGCGGGAGGAGGCCGTTGGACGGCGGAGACTTTGAACGGCGCCGGGCCCGGCATGGAGGCGGCGGCGGCGGGCCGGCAGCGGGCCCTGCTCCGCCAGGTGAGCGCGGCGCCGCCGCGACCCTTTCCTCACACATCCCCTCCCTTCCCCGTGCCCTCCTCCCCCTCACGCCGCCTCTCCCTCAGGTGCTGGGCTGGAGGCTGGCGGCCGCCGTCGCCTGGTCCGTGCTGCTGCTGCCCGTCTGCACCGCGGCCTTCGTTCTCCTCAGCGGTGTCCAGCCCCTGCGCCCGCTGCGCTGGCTGTCCGGTACGTGCCCGGCCCGGCCCGGCCCGCGTTCTCCCTCAGGCTTCCTCAGCGGCGGGTCTTCCTAGCTGGGCTTGTTTGTTACTGCGGTCTTTTGAGAGCTGATTGTTTCTTTCCTTCCTTTAGATTCTTTCGATGATTTATATACTTCACATGTCATCTTCTGCATCCTTCTGATGTCTGCTGTGATTCTGATAATAAGCGTTTTCAACGCGGAGTTTTATGCAGGTGGGTTGCATGCTGAACTGGCTGTGGTTCCGGTTATAAATCAGATGGGGGTGTGAGAGATTTGTTTTCACCTCTTGCAAATTTGCTTTTAGTTAACGTAGGAGGCACATAAAAGGTATTTTTAAACAGAGGTAGCAGTCTATTTAATTACTGCTGCAGTGAGCGAGGAAAGGTGTGAAAATCGTGGGTTTGAGTCAGAAGGGGACTCAGATGGCAGCAGGAGAGGCAGCCCAGATGTGTGCATGCTTCACCGCTCCGTCCCTCTGCGTTGCTTTCTGTATCTGGTGACTGATTCCAGCTGAAAGTGTGGTGCCAATGCTTTTATTTTTTTTTTTTAAATGACAAGTTCTATTGATAGCAAATAAAAATTCACTTTTGGCTTTTATTTACAGTTGTGCCATCGATCCCGTGCTCTCGATTAGCGCTGATAGGAAAAATAATTCACCCTCAGCAAGTTATCCATTCAGTTGCTCATGCTGTAATGGGCATGTTGGTTGCTTGGTGCGCTGCAGTTATGACAAAAGGGAGGTTCCAATTTCTTGCTGTGCCCTGCATGATTTCAGAAAGGTAATTATGTCTGTGTCTTAAGGATAAGTTATGGAAAGAGCTGCTGTTGTAAAAGTAGGTCCTGATGGCCATTTTTTCTATGTAAGAGACTGAAATTTCAGTGCTGTCAAAAAAATGAGCAAGTATGCGTTAATATTTTTTAATAAAGGCTAGGAAATGCCTCAACTGAGAAATATTATAATACATGGGGAGATAAATGGGCCAGAAACCCAGAATGACTGAATTGTTGGGATTGTCGATGGAGAGTTGCCAGGTTGGTTGTCATTTGTATTAAGTCTCTGGTGGGTGTGCCTTCCTTCCGAAATATCAGAAGTATCCTCATGCATAAAGTACAGAAATAAGTAATGGGAATTGGACGTGCTCAGATACAATCACATGTATGATCAGGAGATCAGAAGTGAAGTTTCTCTTTGAATTCCAAACGCTGGATTTAAAAAAAAAATTAATATTAAGTTTTCTCTTTTAGCCTCGATGACGCTGTTCCTCAGATGTGCCTGAATGAATACCACCTCTTCTTTCTACTTTCTGGTGCTTTCATGGGATACTGTTACAGTCTCTTATACCTCATTAACAACATGAATTATTTGCCATTTCCAATCATACAGGTAAGCAGTTTTATAGATCTGAGCAGAAAGATAAAGAAAACAATTATTGAAAAATAGCCTTGATTGTTTATATCTTTGAATGTGGCAGCACCAGGTCTCAGTTGGCTTTTACCAGTAGATTAAAGCTGAGTGAGTGTATGTTTTGGTGCCAGTAATGTTCACCTTCCTTCTTGCTGCTCAGCCTCTTTCAAACAGGTGCAGGGTGCTGAGGGCCCTGTGTTGCACATTCAAAGCTGGCTAAGGTGGACCATTGCAGGAGATGAGCTGCAGGAAAGCAGCAATATACATGAACTGATTATTAACATCAGGAACTAGCAACGAAGGTTACCTAAAAGCTGAAAATGCTCAGGGCTTTTAGATGATTGTTTTCAAACAGAAATTTATCAGTTGTGATGGAGTACCAGATTTTTTTCAAGTCTGAAGAGCATACAGTGAGTTAAGCTTAAACTCAGCATCCAGAGCTAATTTGTGTGCTTCTACTGTGGGACTGATCCCTTCAGAGGGGGCTGTAGCAGTTCTGCAGAAATCTAGCAGAGAGAAGGTGAGGGCTGACATGTGAACTGCAGCCCAGAAATATTGCTCCGATTAGTTTTAATTTGTCTAGGCTACAGGTTTTAAAGCAGGCTTTTATTTTTTTTTTTTTTAACTGTTTCACCAGCTTGTTCTGAATGCTACGAAACTGTTGTTTTTGTTTCTAGCAATACAAGTACTTACGTTTCAGAAGGTCTTTGCCTCTCCTCATGAAACACAGCTGTGTGGAATCTCTGTACTCAGTTAGAAACTTCTGCGTTGCGTATTACTTCTTTGGTAAGGATTTGTAAAGTTGGAGTGCTTGTATTTTGAATTCCTTTATTTTAGGCAGGGAATCTATGCTGCTTTTTCAGCCTCTCAGATTGCTTGCTGCAGGTGTGTGGGCTTATTTAAATAAGACAAGTAATGTCTCTCTAGAATAGTGCGAATAGGCACAGTTTGCACGCTGCTATTAATTCTGAAAGCCTTACAGCATTTTGGTTAGCACGTGAGAAATGTCTCTTTTTCCAAAGAGGTTAACACCTTGCAGAGGAATTTCTCAGCCAGTTGGTAACATCACATGAGTAAGAACATTACCATTTTCTAAGAAGACAACTGGGAACACTAGTTCTCTAACCTGAAGCCTGTGTTTTTGGACACAGGGCCAAAACATTGATCCTCCTCCAGAGGGTTGTTTCTGGTGTTCTCCTCTTGGAAGGAAATTCCACTGCAGGCAGCTGTGAAGTAACTTGCAAGTAGGAGGAGCTACCAAGCTCTAACCAGCTAGCATTGCAGAGGATGCATTTTGAAACCTTTTTGGCCACTGTTTGTGTGTCCATTCTGATCTGTGTAAAAATACTTTGTTTCCAGGCTTGGAGTATAATTGAAGAATTTTGTTTTTATTTGTAACTTAAATATATTTAACTCAGTTTTTTTGTCACGTGGGTAAATGTTGCTATGCCTGGCTTACTCCTTCCATTGTCTGGTATTGGGAATAGTCTCAGAGCAGAACCTGGAACATTGGCAGCAGGTACAACTTCTGTGTACGTAGTGCCACCATTCCTTACTACTTCTAAGCAAAACCAAGCACTTTGGCTTTATTCCCAAGTGCAGTTTATTTGCAGTTATTTGGAGAAAACTGGGGAGAAAAATGCAGTTTGCCTCCCTTCTGGGAGAATCAAGAATCATTCCTTAAAATGATAATGATAAATACTACTGATGGGCACAGCTGGGTTGGACTGGATGAAATACAGGGAGGTTTCTTTTATGTTAGGGTTGTAGTTATACTTCTGAATGATGTAAAACTATGCTAGAGCGTTTTCCATTGGGGCAACTGCTTCAAGGTTGGTTTCTTCTGTATCTGTATGAGTACTCTGCTGCTGTCTGAGCTGTAGTGAAAATGAATATCAAATTACTATTAATTCCTTTGATAGAGAAGAAATACAAATATTCCAGTGCTGAGAAGCTAGTTGCAAGAGCAACATCTCTCACCATGTAGTTGTTGTCCTGGCACCTCTTCTTCCATTCTCTCATTCCTATTTTTTAAGAAACAGAAGAGAGAAACCCCAAAGGCAGATTGTTTTCTTGCATGTGTGTTACAAGGCCTTTCTTTGTCTTTTATATAAGCATTCTACTTCAGTCTTCTTGTTGGCCTGTTGTGTGCTTGATTGCCTGTGTTTTACTTCCTTCAGTGTTGTGTTTATTTCTTTGTTCCCTAGGTTATATCCCAAAGATGTGGATAAGCACCACAATGGATCTTCGTATAGACAGGTGGGTACCTTGTGCTGAAAATTTGGAGGAGAATATTGCCAACAGCTGCCTTTTCAGGTAGTCCAGCTTAGCAACTGATCCTTTGTGCATAGTAGGGCTCTGTTCCTGACCTCCCTCAGAGCATGGGAGCATTGGAGGCTTCTGAAATAAACCCCACGAGGGCCAGCAGCCCCTGGTAAGAGCCATTTTGTAGCTAGGCTGTAAGGAATCCTCTTTGGTAGCCTTCATCTCTGTAAAACTGAAATATTTGGAAGGTTATTCTCTCCAGATCTCATTTGTGGTTTTTATCCAGTTCTGTGTTTTTAGGATGTTTTCATTTTTATACATCACTGTGATTCCTCTTCAAATAGGGAAGTGGCAGCTTTTAATACTCTAATGCACTGAAGTTGTGATTACAGTCATTTATTCCATGTGGCTTTTTCCTTAATTTCATTAATTTTAATTTCATCTAATCACCTCTAATAGAAAGTTAAAGAGATGTGATCTCATAACATCTTCATGGGACTTGTTGAGAACCACCAACAAAATCAACAGCGAGCAGCCTACTGAAAATGCCCTCCACAATAAAAACACTTTTATCTTGGTTGATTTATTTGCAGTAAATTGCATCCTCTTGACACACTGTCTGGCTTATTGGATCTCTCCTTATTTTACCACGCCTGGTTATGTGGTGTGTTTCTTCTGGTTACCTGGTACATTGCGTGGTTGTTCTTCAAGATCTACGCTACAGAGGTTGGTGTGCTGTGACAGTGCTGAAGTGTTCTGCTGATAATGCTTTCTTTTCAAAAGCAAGAACTTGTGACACGCACCTGCAGGCTATGTGAGAAGGTGATATCCAGAAATGAGATCTCAGTCCAATTTATCACCAGAAAGGATAACAGAAGGTGGTCAGTGTTCTGCAAGCTAAGCTCTGGAAATCTCACATTTCAACCAGGCATCCAAATTCTCCAAAGGAGAGACACGTTAATAAGAGTTCAGGCTGCAGTATTATAATAGACTTCAAGCAGCCCTGGGAATTAATATGCTTTTGCATTTTCATTCAATCACTGTTACAAAGTAATGTGGCTAAAAAAAGACCATTTGAATATATAATGAATCACATTAGAATAAATCTGAGACTGTGCTTATGGGGGTGGTGGGAGTGGGGAGTGCTGGGGGGTGACAAGGAAAAGGCAGCCAAGAATCTCGAAGCTTACATCAGATCCACACAGCTGTTTTGTTAACCCTTTGACAGCCATGGCTATTATCAATTCCAGTCGTGCAGCTGGGGAAGAGAAAAAGTGATAATATGTAATCTGAATTCAGTGACACTGAACAAATAAACTGGCAGAGTCTGTGCCCAAAGTGATTCATGTTCTGTAGTATTAAAAATATGCAATGCTTGATAACAACATAAGCAGTTATTTATATTTGAAGGCTTTCTTAGTTTATCAACGAAACAGTGTAGGAGGAGAATTCTAAAATATTTCATTATTTAATAAAAGATCCCTGCAGTTTTTCATTGGATTGGTTACATCTTAAAAGACAGATACAGCTGTTGAAATGTCTTGTTTTTGGCTGTGGTGTCGATAGATTTTTCTCCCAGTTATCATTATGATAGTAATCTGTCTACACATGATTTGCCCAGCTGTATGGGTACATGGGGGGCATTTCAAGATAAAGGGAGCTGGATTTTCTAAGACCTTGGCCTTAAATGTGAGGAGTGGCCTTTGTTGTGTGCTTGTTTGGTTTTGTTGTTGCTTCTGTTAGAAGTTTCAAGGCAGTTTGTAGTAAGTTGAAGCAGTTGGGTGTGTGCTTTTGTGGTCCATAATTCCTGACGAGCACCAACTCAGATATGATCTTTCTTAAGCTTTTTTCCCCCCCATGTTTTGCACTGGTGATGTGGTGTGTTTCTTCTGGTTACCTGGTACATTGCGTGGTTGTTCTTCAAGATCTGTGCTACAGGGGTTGCTGTGCTGTGGCTGTGTGTATAACACAACTTCTGGTATTTATTTTTAGACACATCACTTTCCTGTTCAGCCAACTTTTGCTGAGGAGACAGACCAATGCCTGCCTAAAATCCTAAACAGCAACCCTCCGCTCATTATAAAGGTAACTGGATTTCTGCAATATTCCCAGTTAGATTTGTGCTGGGAAGCTGATTCTCAAACTGTGATCTGCTGTGTGGCAGCTAGAGAAACTGCTGCTAGTTCTTTATAAAGCTGCCTCATGGCTGAGAGAGACAGTCACAATGGTGAAAACTTGTTTAGTAGTGACATCTGCTGGTGCTCACCATGCTATACTACTTTTAGGCTGAAGATGGATTCATTTAGAGGTGAAGGTGAGATGTATGCCTGCAGTAATAATGTTAGTTTGTAATGATGCTAAAATAAAAGGTTATGAATGCTTTCTTTTCTTGCCATTGTGGTAAACAGTAATTTTGGTGAGGCTGTGTTAGACTTTAGTAGAACTTACTGTTTATAATAATGAAGAATTGAAGACCTCATACAAAAAGTGTTGTGTAAACATAGGTGACTTTATTCTGCAGCACGTGGAAGACCCGTGTTTAATGATTATATGGATCTCTGATAAGGCTAGAGATAAAATGGGATTCAAGTGAATTGCCACCTCCTGTAAGCTCTGTTACATTATCAAAGGATCTGTGAGGAAGAATCAATCACAGCACAGCAACTGCTGAGATTATGAATTAGGCTGAAGTGTCTAATTTATAATTGGGTCTTGCACAGTGAGAGAAATCTGGTTATCATTGATCTGCCCCATTCATTACTTATCATGTGAAAAAGCAGTGTTAGGCTTTGTGCTGTTGGCACACTGCAGATGAGCTCTGGCTTGCAAAAACAGTTTGTTCTCAACAGTTTGTTCTCTAGACTTGAGCTCTTTTTCTCTGAGTTGTTAGCTATTAAGATTGAATTAAAATAAAGCCCTAGATTTTCTTTAGCTCCAAAGGAAGAACATACCAATAGAGTTTTGCAAAGCTCTGCTCAGACGCTCTATCCAAACTGGTTCTGGGGATACATGCAGTCTTTTGCCTGTTTTTTTTCTTCCCCCCTGCCCCTATCACATGGCTTGTCATAGTCTGTGCAAACTTGGTCTTTGTTAGAATTGCATTTCTATGGGTAACAACAGTTTTTAAGGAACCTCCTTGGAATTTGCACTTGTGAAAACACTTCTCTTTCCTTGCAGTTTTTAGCCTTACAAGACTTGATGTTACTTTCCCAGTATTCTCCTGTTCGACGTCAGGAGGTCTTTAGCCTCAGCCAACCAGGTAAGAGCTCAGGTTGATTTTTATTTTTATTTTTTTTTTAATTAAATGTTTGCTGAATGTGTTGACAAGTGTTTTTGTTTTTTAACTGCTGTGATGTATGCTATGTAAACTATGAGGCCTCCTAAGTAAAAATGTCCTTTTGATGCCTTTTCCAAAAGGATGCTTAGTTCTCTGTATTCACATTGTTTTATCTACTCAATAAATACCAGTCCCTGTTATTTGATTTAAATGACAACTGTGAGGAAACACAGGCCTTAAAGTATTGAAAGCAAGATCCTTGTGACATCACCTATCAAATAATGCAAACTGAATAATCCAACTCGTGTATGTAAGGCCAGTGTTCAGGTGTGAGATTAAACTGAGCATAGATAGTGGGTCACCACTGGAATTATGAAAGCAAACAAAGGCCACGATTTCATTTAGTGTACAAGCCTCTTGCTGTATATGAAGATATGGCAGAGAAGGGCAGCTGAGTCTGCCTAGAAACGTTTGAAAACTTTGTTGCTCATCATTGGGATTTCTGATGTTTGCACGACTTCTAAAGCGTTCCCCATTACCACTGATATTACTTTGTTCATTTCAGTTAATTTCAAATCTGATGGACCAAACTGCTCGTTTCCCACGTGCTTAATGGGTTTCACTGAAGTCTTGTGGAGTTATTAATTGCCAGTAGGATGGAGTCTGTCCATGTTTTCATCTTCTTTTCAGTATAAATATACTGCTGCAGTAAAAGCGCACTGTGGCTTTTTACAAATGGAATGGTGCTGCTGTCTTTGAAGCTTTTTGCTGAGAGCAAATGTGCACTGTTGGAATAGATATGAGGGTACTGTGGAGATCAAAAATACCTACTGCATTTCCCTTTCATGTGAATGCTCCTAGGTGGGCACCCACACAACTGGACTGCGATATCAAGGGAGTGTTTGAGTCTTCTGACTGATCTGACCCAGAGGTTGATTGCACAGCAGGAAGCTGCAGCAGCAAATGGGAGAGCAAAGCAGCAAGTGGGAGAGATGAAAGTATCTCCGCAGACTCCAGGTATGTGAGGAAGTGCTCATAATTCTTTGTAAAGCATGAGAATAGCATTAGACTAATGCACCTATGTGATCTGAATTAAGTTGTATGGAAAAATGAGTTGAGGGGGTTCTGCAAATAGATGGGGACATTTAAAAAGGAAGTCCCACCCCCGTTTCATTTCGATCCCCTAAACAAATGGAAAGCTTCAAAAGTGTGCTTACTTTGTTTACTTTGCTTGATGTTATATTCAATGCAGTATGGTCTTCCACACTTGCATGAATTAAGAAAGTCTAATTATTAGTGTTATTATTAGAATATGACTGAATCTAAGAACTCTGAGACCTTCCAGGAGATGCTTTGTAACTTGCTTAGCTGTTCTTGTGGTTACCTTAAGATGACAGTTAGTTTTTGTTGTCATAAGGGCTTTCAACATGTTTAGGTGGCTCACTGAGTATCATGGTAAAAGAAGAAGAGCCAGTTTGAGTCTTGAGTTGCATGCAGGTAGCACACATTTCAGGTGTTTCACATGCTGGTCTTAGGCATCGTTCCTGGCAGCAGAGCTATGTCAGTACGAGGGCTGGCAGGTAACTGGATCCCTTAGCAGTCAGTGCCTGGGACACAAACGTACTCCTGTCCAGGGAACAGCAGGGGACAGTTGGTATGTCAGAGGTGAATTTCTTCTAGTGCTGTTGCTGCTGCCTTGGAATTTGTGGCTGACGTGTTTCATACCAATCAGAAAGAACTGTTGTTCTTATTTAGGAGTTGTCCTTAAGTACCCTTGCCTTCCAGTACTAATACTAGGAATGCTAAAGATGCTTTGTGATGATACATCCAATGCATTGTAATGCTAGTTAGCAGAAGGAGATGTTCAGGAAATCCATCATCAGTTTGAGAACAAGTGGAAAGAGCTTTTAAAAACTCTGTGCTCAGGTTGATGTGTACTTCTTTGCAAGGTGGAAGCAATGTCTGTTAATAAAAACTCTTGACAATACAAAGCTGTTGAAGCAGCAATCCAGTAACAAACCCATGTCTTGACAGCATGTTTATTTACGTGCAGCATATTTCTCTTGTTAGGAGCTGCAGGGGCAGAAGATATCCCTTTCCAGTTACAGAGGTCTAATGTTGTTCCCAGAGCTGCTATGTCTTCCCTGGTTAAATCATCCTCAGTGCCTTTAAAGGCATCACCTGGGTCTGATACTGGTTCACCTTTCAGTTCACCTGCTTTAACTTGCAAGGCGGGAATTCTGGAGTTAAGTTCTCCTTGGCATGGAAAAGTCCAGAGTCCTCTCGTTGTGCGAAGGGGACCAAAGCTATGGACATCAGGTTCAGGTAAAGACTTTTCTGCTACGTTTGTTCTTACCTTCGTAGTCATAGGTGTAGATGCCAGTAGAGATCTGCATGCGTGAGAGGAAAAGGGACAGAAACCTGTTTTCTCAGGAGACTGCATTTCTCTTGTAGGTCTGCAACTGAATGGTTCCCACCACGAATCCTTCCCAGCGCTCTCTGTTGCAAGAGTTGGCAGTGAGGCTGTGCAGCCAAGTTTGATTTACACGTGGCTCCAGAACAAGCAAGAACAGGTAGAGTAAAAGTTGCAGCACAGATAGATTACAGCCAATACAGCTTAAGTGTTCTCTCTTCTGAAAGAACTCTTGAAGAGTACTTCTTCAATTAGCTTGCATGACTTAATGAAACATATTCTGCCTCACTCAATTCCTTTGCACTGTGAAAAGATGGTAGAGGTGAGGAGGCTTAACTTTGCTTGCCTTCTGATAAATACTGTGTTTTTCATCTTCTGTTTCTTTTCAGATAAAAAACTTCTTATCAAGACGAGTGCTGATAATGTATTTCTTCAGCAAGGTAGTCATGATCATGTGTTGTGTGAGTGAGCAGCATGGTTTAGAAAATGCATGAACATGTGAGATCTGCTGTTGCAATGTGTGTCTTTTCCATATAGTAATGATTTAGAACACTGTGTCCAGCTCTGAGCTCCCCAGCTCAAAAAAGACAGGGATCTCTTTCAAAGAGTCCAGTGAAGGGCCACAAAGATGACAGAGGGCCTGGAGCATCTGCTTATGAGGAGAGACTGAGGAACTGGGGTCTGTTCAGCCAGGGAAAAGATAAAGGTTTATAAATACCTGAAGGGAAGTGGGAAGCAAATGGATAAGCCCAGATTCCTCTCAGTGGTGCACAGCAATAGGACATAGAATAATGGCCTTAAATTTGAACGTAGGAAGTTCAAGTTTTAGGTTCAAGATACTCCACAAACTTGTGGAGTAAGTTCTTTATAGTAAGAGTGGCACAGCACTGGAATGGGCTGTGCAGTGAGAGTTCCTTACGTGGGGATACTCAAGACCTGGCTGGACACCTGCCTGTGTGAGCTGTGGTGGGGTACCTGCTTTAGCAGGGGGGTTGGACTCAGCTCTTGAGGTCCCTTCCAGCCCCTGCAGTTCTGTGATTCAGAAGTTCTTTTTTCTAATCTAATTGTAAGTACAGTGCTGTTTTTATTGTGATACTTAAAGCAGGACTATCCTGTGCCTCTATTAAAAAAGTAAATATTTGGTTAAGCTAGGCTGTTTATAAGCAGCATTTTGCTTGAAGTATCATAATAAAACAACTGAGAACGTAAAAATGCAATTATCTCAGGATGCTAACTGCTAGATGGTGTAAGCCTCTAGTTAAGGTTAGGATTCTGTTAATAGTACTTTGTCAGGCTAGTGTACCAAGTGAATGCTTTATATTTTTCCTTTGTGGGGAAAAAAGGTAGCTGGATTTTTTGGAATTTCTCTTTCTGAAACATTGGTACTAATTTTACTTCTACCTTTCAGTTGTAAAGTATTTCAGTAGTATAAGTGTTTATACTGTGCAAGTTAGGCTTAGTTTTTGCACAAAAAAAACAGTTGAGTGCTTCTCTTAACAAAACTGTACAAATTAATTAAGCTTTACAGAGCAAATCTCCTCTACTGTAGATCTTTGTTTTTATAGGTTTCACTCATTTTTGTATGCAGATCTCTTCTGTGCATGTGAGAGTTATTCACATATAGCAGTTTTGTCAGCTAGACTAGAATGGAGACTGAGTCAAACAAGGTCATAATATAGGAATGGAGAGATTAGTGTTTATTTAGCCCTTGAGAACAAGCTAGCAAATATACTTTCTCTCTTGGAATCTTCACTTGTAGCTAGAGCTTTGTGGGCAGCTCCTACAGATTTATCTGGGCATTTCCTGACATTTGTCAGCCTTGCAGATCTTTTCTGAGGAGTCGTGTGAGCTGAAGAAATGTGTATGATTTAATTGAAACCTGCAGTTTTGGTGATGCTTTTAGGTTGTGTGCTTAGAATGTTTTGATTTCTTCTCAGCATCCGGAAGCCTCCATCCAAGCTGTTTTCTCTGATGCCCAGATGCACATTTGGGCATTGGAAGGTAAGCAGTTTTTGTTCCCAGTTTTTCTGCTCCTAATGTTCATGGAACTACAAAACCTGTAAAAACTTTGCATCTTTTTTGGTAGAAATACAGCTGCTTTTCTATAATGTTCTATATTAAATATCTCTTTAATAAAGATTCACTTCTTAATTTTGAAATCCCATGCACAGTTTTTTAGCTTGTTCCATGGAGGCAGTGATTTCTGGATTTGATTTGTTGCTTTTCTTCCACATTAACCCATTTATCTATCAGCTTCACATTTTCTTTCAGTAAGAAATTTTTTTTTGCAGCAGGTTTTCTTCCTGAAGTGTCTTTCTTTGTTAGCTGGGGGTGTGGAGGCAGGCAGGCATTCAAGTAATAAGTTAACAAATAATTTGGAAGAAGTGGTCCAGAGAGATTTAAAAAAACCAACGAGGAGGTGGCTGCACAACAGGACTTTCTTGCTTGTTTATCTCAGTGTCAAGAGCAAACACCAGTCTTTAGAATCCTTGACTGGATTTCACTGTGCAAAGATCAGTCCTCCTCCTGGGTTAGATGTTTTATGGACTGATGAGACAGGTTGTGTCAGATCAAAGGTGACGAGTCAAGAAATATGGTCAGGAGATGGGGATCATAAATATGGTTTTTGTATTGTTTGTGTCTTAACAAGGGTTGGTGAGCGAGGCTGCAGTGCTTTTTAATGGAATAAACTGAGAAGGGTTTAAAAGCTCAATCCAATTTTCAGAGTAGTAAAGTTGTTGTATAAGCTGAACAAAACTTTCAATAATCTGGAAATGTTTCTGCATGACTAAGATTGTGAAATAGCACTTGTCTTGTGGTTGATGTCAGGTACGGTTCTGATCAGAGGAGCAGAAAGGGAGCCAGTCCTCTTCTAAATATTTTATGTAATCTCTCTTCCCCTATCATTAGCCTCAAGCTATTGTGCAGCAGTCAGACGAGTGACTGATTTAGCCCTGCAGCAAGCCAAAGCTGAGGTAATGGTCATCTGGCTGCAGAAAGTCCTAAGAATTCCACCACGCTAGTAGGATCTTCAGGAAACATGTAGTCTTTGTTAATGCATCGCAAGTTGAGAACTCTGTAATTGTAGCAACCTTTTTTTCCCCCCAAAGGTCTTTCTCATTTGGTAGCAGCCTCCTTCACTGAAGACCAATTTGGAGTTGTTCAAACTACGCTGCCAGCTATCCTGAATACTTTACTGACCCTTCAGGAGGTGAAAGCCATGAACTTTTCCTTACTCTATGAGCAACTTTATGAGAGGAGTTTTGTTAGCTTTGTGTTTTAGCAGCGCTGACCAGTCGTGGCATTGAATTAGTCACTGCTGTAAACAGCTTCTCATCTTCAGTTAATCTAAATGAAACAACCAGTTGACACTATGTTCCTTATGGGACAGCTGGATAAAAGCCTTGTTAGATCTTTAATATGTAGAAGCAGGAAGAGCATTTTTACTGAAATATTGAACCAAGCATGCGGTACTTTTTAAATTAAACATCTTGCTTCAGGGTGCATCAAATATCCTGTATCTTAAGCTTACTTAGGACTTGGTCTTCAATGGGCTGTACAGAATTCTTCATACAATCTGCAGCACTTGGAGGCTTTGCAAACTGCTAGAGATAAGATCACAAAGCAGTGCTCAGGCATTACTCAAACTCTCCAGTTGTTGATGTTTGGAAATGTGAATTAAAAAAAAAAAGAAAAAAAAGAAAAGATTTGTTTCCAAAGCTATGCATGTCTTTTTGATACCATCATTTTTACACGTCCTTAGTGGAGATTCTTGGAAAGGATTTTGAGGTTATTAAAGCTTCTCAGTGTAAGTCATTTATTCCAAGAAGAGGTGCTGGGGGAAGGGGCAGGGAGCACCTCCCATGTTTCTGAAGGAAGCAAGATATAACACAAAACAGAATTGGTTTTGTACTGCCGTGCTTAGCATTTAGACTTAATACCAGAGAATCTGATTTCATAGATCTTAATTATTGTGCTGATGTTGATGGCCTGGAAATGTAAGGCCAACTTTGGTTTCCAAGACATTTTTGTGTCTTGGTGGTATTGGAATTTTTTTTTACTTAGCTTTATTTAATAAATATCTTGTTAGCTCTGCTTTAAAGTAACTGACCAGACAGAGGGAGCTCATCTTTTCTTTTTTATCTCCATTAGGTTGTAGACAGACATTTCAAACTGCCTCACGTTTCTAGCAAACCTCCCAGGAGTTCAGGAAGCCTGGTGGACACATCCTACAAAACACTACGATTTGCTCTGAGAGCATCCTTGAAAACAGCCCTGTACCGGATAACCACTGTCTTTGGAGAACACCTGAAGTAAGAACTCTTCTTCATGATTTCTCCCTTGCTAGATTTTTAAATTAAACGTTACTGTGGAAATGGACTTTTGTGCCAAAATCTCTATAGGGCATTATTCTAACATGGCATCTTCCTATTTTCTTTAATTTGTTGAACCTTACAAAGTTTTTGTGTATGTAGATGGTCCTGCTAGAAACTTACTCAAAGAATTCTGGGTCCTCAATGAATTTTTTTAATGAACTTTATAGTGGTTCATGGATGTCACTCAATAATTAAATCTTTGCTGCTGCAAAATAAATTGACTAGAGATAACTATCTGTTTGGTAGGAAGAGAATCTTGGGCAGCCTTACTAAATGCTTCTTGCTTGTCTAACAACTGGCTCTCAGCTGCTGTCACAGCAGGCTGACTTCTGTACTTGGTGTCTGAATGTGTGGAGCTGAAACTTTCTTCACTGTCTGCCCATCTCTCTCTGTGAGATGAAATGTCTCACAGTTTGGAAATGCTATGTGTACGGGATAAATCATGTTGAGGTTCTTTCATATGTAAGTCAACTTTGCAAGAATAACAGCTGATCATGAAGCTGTATCAGGGATCATTCAGATGGGATGGTAGGAACAACCTGAACTGAGAGGGTGGCTGAGTGCTGGAGCCGGCTCCCAGGGGCAGGGCTCATGGCACCAAGCTGCCAGAGTTCAACAAGCATTTGGCAGTGCTGTCAGGCATAGGGTTTAGTTTTTAAGGTTGTTATCTGTGCAGCCAGGAATTGGACTCAGAGATCCTTGTGAGTCCCTTCCGACTCACAATGTTGTGATGCCATGATTAAACAGGTGAAGAAACAGATGAGCTTTCTAGGCATAATTGTCTTTTAGCAGTGGAAGCTGTTGAGGAATTGATATTTTTAAGGATTCATACCTACTTTTCTGTGTGTTTTTCTTGGAACCTAAGCTTTCGTACAGCTGGGTTTTCTAAATTTCAGCTCGAGTGCAGATGTTTATTTCAGTGTGCACTTAGTTTTGGCATGAGGTTTCATATTGTGGTGTACTACATTTAATGTAAAAACTTATGTTCTGTGTTTGTTTTTAGTGCAGTGCAAGTCTCTACAGAACATAAGAAAAGACTTCAGCAGTTCTTGGAGTATAAAGAATAAATATCAGATTTTGATACAGCTACAGTTTGGTGCTTCTGGTAAGAAGAAAGTGGGACTACTGAGCCTTTTTATCCTGTATTGTTGAGAAAAACATGTGGAAGTACAAGTTGCAGAATGAAACTCTTAAAATTGTAGAAAGTCTCTTCCAGTTTTGGAAGAGTTCATCTTTTGTATAATAAAATGTCTTAAAATTCATCTTGCCTTCCTTTAACATCACTTACAGGTGAGAAAGTGTCAGTTCTTATTTTATGTCAGACTGTGACATTTGAGATTATCAGACTTACTCTCCCATTTAGTTTTTCCCTCATATATTCTTTCCCTGCTTTTCCTGATGAAGGGCTGGGTGGAGATTTACACAGATACTTCATGTCCCTGAGTGTTTCATAAATTTAGCTGCTAACACTTTCAGCTCAGATGAAGCGTCTGCTTTAAGAATAAGAAACAGATGTGCCAAGGAATAAAAGGTGCTACTCTCCTGTAGGATGGAAATGATTCCTTCTGAGTAGAATGGCTACGTGAAAAGGTATTGGTAAGACAAAATACTGCTTGAATTTATCAGCATGGGTTTTATTGTCTTCAGGGTGACCTGGGAAACGAGCTCTGATCTACACAGAGACATACAGGAAGCATTTACTGTATTTGGTAAAAGCTGCAGGTAGTGATATTGTGCATGAAAGGTTGGATCAGCAGCTTTCTGTTCAGGTGGATATGAAGGATCTTTGTAACATACCCATCTTTTTCAAGGCAATGTAACTATTGGTAGCTTCTGATGAAAAGTGACTTTTTTAAAAGCATCTTTTACATTTCTTATTTGCAAGCAGACCTGTCCAAATAGTTTGAAAAATGAACTGTCCCATTTTTAAACTGACTCCAGTTACTGTGATATCTACAGAAGAAAACTTGCACAGTGTGTGAAGTGCTGAGGTGTAGCTGCAGTACTTTTATCTCAAGGAAATTACAATAAGGTAAACGAAATGGTCTAAATTCAGTAAGATGAGGGGAAAGAATGTTTGGATCTTCCTTCTTCTGTTCTCTGCAGTGCTGTTGGTCCTGTGAATTTTGCTGTAGAATCGAAGATTTGAAGATGACCAGGATGTCATTACAGTGGTGTGGTGAAACAGCTGGCTTACAGAGCAGCTGTGCACTAATAATTGCTTACCAGGGGCCAGTAAGGCTTAGGAAGAGAGGAAAAGCCCAAATCTAGTGTGAGACCTGTGTATTGGTTTCCCATTACAAAGGCATTTAATTTTCTCAGCATACACAAACTGTATGTGTTAGCTTGATAGTAGTTGTTATAATTAGGTTGTTCCTTTTGCAGAGGTTGCTTTCAGCAAATGCCAGAAGGTGATGGACAGCCTTTCATTATTTTTTTAAGGTTAGACACAGTCTTTCAATGTTTTCCCACGCTTAACTTCTACCACAGATTTGACTGTTATGTCAAAGCCCCTTGCCTGCCTGCTTTATTAAGTAATTTGCTCTTTTGCTGCTATTACGATGTGCACCTGGCGTTGAAGTGATGCTTTAGCTCAGGTGTTAACTGTTGATCCAAATACTTTGGTTAAAAGTTTCAGATAAATTTTCCATACATTGAAGCAGGTGCAGAATGTTGGTTTTGTTTTTGTTTTTTTTTTTTTTATTGCTCTGGTATTTTGTGCAACACTCTCAACTATAAGCTTCAAGTTGTAATTAACAGTGTTGTGGCTGTCAGCAGGAGGGTTAAAATGCAGACTTCTTTTTGTTGCCAAAGTGCTTGAGGTCTGTCCTCCTTGTGTTGCAGCAGAGATTTGCACATGACATCTGCTAATGTGCTTTTCATTTGTGGAATTCTCAGTGTTTGACAAAAGAGCTTTCAAAAGCTGATTGCTTTGTAGTTTCTTTAAAAGCTACAACTCTTAAGGAGTTGTAGTGCTTTTTCTTTTTAAGTGAATCTTTAATAGCATCTTGTGATTGTGAGTGTACAGGAGTGCATGTTGAGTGCCCTCTGAAGGTGCAGTAACTGACTTACAGAACTCAAACAGGGGTAACACCACATTTTAGTTCAGTGTTTGGGAATAATGTTGTTCATTTGGCAAGCTGTCTTGGTGTTTCATCTCTTACACTCGTAGATACTACTTAATGTAAAAATAATCACTGTGAAACTTCTGTGAGCTACAGGGAGTCTTTTGGGTTCATTTCTACGTTCTGGGTAATGAGGAAAAAAATTATAAGGTTTGTTGTTTTTTTTGTTTGTTTGTTTGTTTTTTACAGTTTGTTTCTCTGTAACTGCAGTTAAACCTGTTCCCTCAGGCCTCATAATGTTTCTCATCTGTTTAATCATCTCTAAGCTGAGCTGCACCTTCTTTCTGTGTTGCATATTGCAGGCGCAAGTGAAACTGATAGCATTTGGTTTGATTGCTCTTCTGGCAGCCTTGTGAACTACCTGCCTTTCCCTGCAGATTCACTAATAGTCAAGAACATCTGAAATTATCTTCATCACAGCTGCAGAGAGGTGGGCAGTATTGTTCAGATCTGCTTGTCTGTTGTAATTGAGTAATAGAATGCTACAAATGAGTAATTGGAGACTTTAATTCTTAAGCAGCCCCTTACAGACCTGATCAAAACCCAGTCCTGCTTTCTTTTCTGAGACATAACAGAAAACGGGGAGTACACAAACACAGTGATCCCACTCCTTGAAACTGCTGTATGCCCCCTATCTGACAGAACTGTGCAGGACTTGCTCTCTCAACACACTTTGTTTGGAGGACTGCCTTGATGCCAATTGCTGCTTGGGGCCTGGATGCACCCTTCAGATGAAGTGGTTGTAATTCTGTTGCTGCTTACATTGAACAGAGGCTGTATTGTACGTACTACTCCTGGTGTCTTCAGGCCCAAAGCAGCCCTCTTCCCACCTACTGGGAAACATTTTTGGCTCTTTGGTTGAGGCAGCAGATGTATTCAGCTGCAACTGTGGCAGCATCAGCCTCTTGCACGTGATAAACAGCAGCAAATTGATCAGCAAATCATGCAGCCTTGATTGCACGCTCACCAGACTTCCCCAGCTTCTGAAATTGGCCATGTGCTCTTCCTGGGGAGGGCTTGATGCTTTCAGTGTGTGAGGAAGAGAATCCTGCTGTAAGCAGGGTGCCCTGGGAGCACCGTCAGCTTAGGAGATGCTGTTTGTTGTGTGCAGTTCCCTTTCCTCAGGGCAAATGCTGGCAGCCTGTAGGGCTTTGCATGTTCAGGCAGGCTTCTGGTGGTTGTGTGACTTCATCTGCTCACAACAAACACGGTCCAGTTGCTCCTATTTCCTCCTTTCTACAAAGGTGTGATGGAAAGATGAGGGTCTGAGCAGAATCATCACAAATGCTGCAGGTTGAGGATGCCCCCCAGTACCTGTGTATATTCCTCCCCTGTGGGCTGATATTTTACGTCAGCACTGGCGTTCACATATTTGTTACATGGACTAAATGTGCTCAGGTGCTGTGAATGTACCTAGAGTGTGCTCTGTCAAGAGAGGTAGAAGGATGTTCCAACATCAGAATATTGCTCCCCCTTGCTGCTGCTGTGGGATTGTAGGGATTTGCATCTGGTGGCAGACCAGCTTCAGACAAACCTACAGTATAAATAAGCTGTGCAGCTCCCTCGTGTCTGAGAGAACGGGCTGTGAGAGAGGGAATAAAACCTGTGCTGTGCTCTGATTCCAGGAAACAAAAAATGAATTGGGAAAGACCTCACCTTTCTGCCCTTGCAAAAAAATAAAACAAAAACTAACCCTCAGGACTACAGCAGAGCTAGTCAGACAGGAGCTAGTCTCTGAAGTGTACCATGAGATAAAAAACAAACTCAAGGGGGAACCCTGGGTGGCCTGCTGGATATATATACTAACTGATTCTTCTGATAGGTGGTGATGGGATAGGAGTTCTCTCTTTATTTTTTTAATTTTAATCTCTGTGAAGTGTAAATCAGTTTCAGTGGTAGGATGAATTACAGAGAAAGCTGTGGCCTGAACAGCATGTATACATGTTTGTGCAGTCATCAAAGGAGCTAAGTGCTGAGTGAATAGTGAGCCCTGCTCCCTCCCCTGCCCAAAAAAACGCACCAGCTTTGCCTTTTGCTTCTTGAATAACTGCTTTTTTGTATGTGAAATGGTTTGTCCTTTATCACAGAGGCACAGTGCAGCACTTCTGCTCTCGGTCACTGTCTGTGAGATGCCCACGCTTCATCTGAGGCACCAAGGGTTGAGTTTAACAGATGGAGGTGAACACGTACTCTACTACTAAATAACCTGGAGTGAGGTGGTGGTGGAGGGAAGCAGCCATTGGCACGAGCTATGCTCTGAAACTGAAGGGATGCTTTTAGCTTGTGGAGCCCTGTAGTGCAGTGGGGCTTAGTCTTACCCACCCTGCGTCACCTCGGACGACGATAACCGAGTCTTTGCAAATCAGGAGGCTGCAGGAGTGGTGGACACCACAAACGCCCCGGAGAAAACAAATAATTCTGTATTCTGTGCAGGGTTTGGCTGTGTGCAGTAAACATATTTGATGTGTGGTCCAGATGCATTGCCAGTAAAGAAAAGTCAGAAGTGACTAGCTGCCCATTCAGCAATCTCTATCTTCAGTGCATTGAATATATGGATCCCCAGGCAAAACAACAAAGCGACTGTGGGGCCACGTTCTGAGCCAGTGCTATAATTCACTGACAGGAGGCGTGAACTGAAGTTGTACCAGTAATTCTTGTTCTGGCATGTCCTAACTGCTGAGGATTGGATTTGGATTTTACGAGCTGAACGTTCTCAAGTTGTGCTGGCCTGTTTGCCTGCTTGTTTAGGACCTGAATTTATTTTATTGCCCGTGTTCCCTACGCATAATGTGAGAGATTAATCTATTTATGGGCTGATGCAGAGGAATAATACCAATAGATGCTTGGGCCAGCTAATTGCAGGAGTAAACAACAATGTCTTGAATGGAAGCTAACTGAACCCTTATTCAGAAGTGTATGTTTTTGGGTTTTTTTTCCTCTTTTTCTAGAAATTCTCTAGAATGACCTGCCAGTTAACTGGGAAGGCAGGAAGCAGGGAAAGGTCTGTAGCGTTATGGTGGCTTTTGGAGATGCTGATCAATTCTTGTAGACTCTGCAAGACAGAGGTGGGCTCTAGCTCACTGTATGACTTTCCCAAATATGCTAGCTATTTAAATGAGACTTCTTTTTTAAAAGATGAGTTGCACTGATCTGAGGAACATCTTCTAACTACCAGAGCTATAAACAAATCTGGAAGTTATGAGGCAACAGCTGAGTACATCACTACGTACTGTGTGGTCAGTTTGACCCTGCTGTCTTAATTTAAGAGGTCACTTTAAAACCACTATAAAGAAGGGCTTTGTGCTGCCTTAAAGGGATATGGGCAATCTCTAAGAAACGGGCATACTTGCAGAGACAATCCCCTTGGCTCAGTTTTTGTTTGGCTGTTTTTTTTACTATCTGTGGTGCAGTAAATTAAAACAAAAACAAGTCTGGACTTGGCATGCCTTTGTAAATAAAACGCTGTGTGTGAATCGACAGCTTGTTTGCAACCGGTTTATTTATAACAAAGTTTTTTATTTCTCCCACTAGAGAGGTTGTTTTGCTGTATATTAACAGATTGCCTATGGTTGCTGAAGCAGTTAGACAGAAGGCCTCACAATTTCAGTTGCGTCCTTTTGAAAGAAAACAAGCAAAAATTTAATTTTGTTCCCTGTTGGAGTAGAAGCAGGGATTGCAGCATGTGAACTGGAGATTGATACTTCAACTCACGTTGTTTGCACTGCACAGCTCACCTTACATGCAACTGTTCTGCTTCATTCCTGTCCTACCGCAGAAGAACTACTCAGGGAGCCGGAGTTCTCAGCTTCTTGGTGTTTCTTCTTTCTGCAGCATGGCCTTCTGTGCGCGCTCAGGGCAGTAATGCTGACTGTACTGTGGTGGTGCCCAGTTTCTGTGGCTAATACAGTCCACCAGCTGCTCTAGGTGTGAGTGCCTTGTTTTTGGCGCCTGGTGATGGGCAACACGAGGGCAGGAAGCTGTCTCATGGCTGCTTGGTGTTTCTGTGGCAAGGACCCAGGTCAGCATGCTGGCTGTGGTCTGGCTTTTTCTTGGTTCACGTGAGCTAAGACTTCAGTCCAGTTGGGGTTAGAGTTAGCTTTCTCTTTTCTCAGCCACCAAGTAGAAGTGAGTGGGCAGATGGGCAATTCTTGTTATTTATCATTTCTATCCTGTTCATAACCTAGAGAGGAAATCCAGGCTAGCAGTTGTATTCCCTGGAAAGTTTTAGTCCGAATTGCAATCTTATATCTGACTAAAAATGAAACAAATCCTGGGGACAAGCTTCAGAGGCCAAGGATGCCCCTGGAAGGTCTGCTTCAGTGATGGAGACTCATTAAGAAAGGGAAGAGGCAGCTGGCATAGCTGTGATCTCTTGATAAGCTATGATCCATTACCACAGTCCTCAGCAATGAGGAATGAGAAACAAGGCTAAATATAGAGCAATCACCCGTGTCATTCTATTAAGAGGGAGGGTATTGATGTCATGGGGAACAGGCCAGCGACAGATTTTTCACAAGGGCACGGAGGGGAGACACCCCTCTAGCTCATGGATGTCGTTGACAACGCGGAGTGAATCAGTATTTGCTGCAGAGCTCGTGCATTCAGCTAAGTCATGGTGACCCAGGGCAGAAAGCAGTCTGAGCAGTGACTGCACTTGTTTGGCCTTTGTTCCAGAACCAGAACGTATGAAGCATCCTCCGATTCAGTTGGGGAAGAGAGGGAACTGCTTAACTCTTTCACAGGCACAGCAATTCAAGAGGCACTTGTTCTTTCCAGCCACATCTGTGGCATGTTGGAGGAGCCAACTTGTTGCTTTGGAAGCACTTTGGGCATCCCACCTCTGCTGGGCACAGCTGGCTCTGAGGCAGGGTGTGCAGCCACCCCCTGCTTTGCCTGCTCGGGCCCAGGGATGGGCAGCCCTAGCTGGATGCCTGGATACAGCTGGGAATTTATTTATTCTTAATTCCCCTTGAAAGCTGAGCAAGTGGTGGTGTGGGAGATCGTTTGAGTGCACAGGGCATCGTTTGCTGCCGTGCTTCATAGAATTGCACCTTCACAGAATTGTACCTGCAGCTTGAGCTACAGCACCTACATCTCCACGAGATAGCCCGCAGTGTAATCAGCTGGCTGTGAGGGCCTTGGTGCGAGGTGCTGCCGAAGCCGGGAGCTGCGCTGTGCTTTGCCCCCAGCCCCTCCTCACCACCTACAGGGAAAAAAGCCTTTTCGCCCGGGTTATTGCTGAGCCAGTGGCGGCACCTGCCGGCGTTCTGCAGGATATTCAGGAGGACGGTGAGAGCCAGAACATGCACTTCGGAGCCGGGTGAGCATGGCCTGAGGTAAGAAACCCAGAATTAGGCAGGTTAATGAGGTCAGAAGTGTTAAGTGATGTTCCTTTTCATGCTTTCCAAGAAAGAAAATCCTTCTAGGAAGTGATACAATATCTCTAGTGCTACCTGTTTTCTAGGAAAGACTCTCTAGACAGTGCATATTGATGTGGCTGATTTGCACAAGCTGAAGCTGTGCTCAGGATCCAGCCAGACTCTAGGTTTTGCTTTGCTGGAAGCAGTGGATTACCCTGGTTACACTGCGTTCTGGAACAATATTTCCCTCAATAAATTTTATTGCCTCTTCACATGTAATTGAGGCTCAGGCAGTTAAACTGCAGTGTATTTCTGTCTTACACAATTATTGTTTCTGGTAGCACTGCCAGGTGACGTGAGCATTTCCAAACTGAAGAAGAGCTGTTCCATATTGAGGGTCTTATGGACAGATGGGACAGAGATGGATTAAAGGTGAGCAGAGAACTTGGATGCTGAGCTGCTCTCTGTAGAGGGATAATGGAGGCTGAAAGTTTTACTTTGTTCACAGGACATAGCTGCTGAAATTCAGTGTTCATGTTGGCTGGTTGCTACTTTTGCTTCCTGTAGAGGTGGGAATTTTTCCCTTTTCATAATGTTGTGTTCTTACAAATGTATCCTGAGAACATTAAGCAGCTTTCAACTAAATTTGACAGAGAGCTGGTAAGTTTGGCAATTGCAGAAAAAAAAAAAAAACAACAAACCCTATGGGGAAAGGCTGGCATGTTCCTCATTTGGTAGAACTCAGGGCTTCTGTGCAGAGCAGAAAAGGGGAGAGAAACTGTCTATGGAATGTCATTGGTACTGCTGCTTTCGGAACACCGTGTTCTTCTCTACGTCTCATGTCTGCTGGGGAAGGCTGCCTCCCTCACACCGAATGTACAACATTCAAAGCATCTGCCAAAAAAAAAGTCAGGGCTTCTTCTCCTGACCATTCCTTTTACTCTAGGGGCTAGCGTGTGTTATTAAGGTAGTAGACAAAACTGAGTGGTGTGTACTGTGGGTATCTGTGTTCTAAGTGCAGGGTGCTCCTTAGGAAGGGCACGGCGTGCTGCCACCGCCATAGCTGCCCTCGTGCTACGTGTTCTGAGCCATCCTGTAAGGCTGTGAGCAGGAAAGGTTTCCAACCTGCTGCCCGTTCCTCCCCCAGCAGCAGCGTTTGAACACCCTGAGCCAGCACTGGGCCGGTGCACCTCGGAGCAAAGCTGCGCATCGCGGCTCAGCCTGCGCTTCTTTGGAACGAGGCCCAAGCTCCTAAAGCTCGTTAGATTGCTTCCAGACCTGAGCCGGGCCCCGAGGAGCCAGGACGAATGTCACCGCTCAGTGCGGCGTGCCCAGAGCCGGGAGCGGGGCTGGAAGGTGATGCGGCACGGACGTACCTCGCTCCTCCCGCCGCCCGGGCGCTGCTCCTCGGCGACGCGCCGGAGCCCGCGGGAGTGCCGGAGCCGGCGCGGGGTGCCCGGCCCCGCTCCTCTCCGCCGGGCCGGGCCCGCGGGCGGACCCCGCTCCTCCGCTGTCAAAGCCCCGAGGGGCGGCCCCGGCGGCACAGCCCTCCCCCTGCCCGCCCCAACCGGCCGAACGAAGGGCCGGCCCCGCCGCCGCGCCGGGCTAATGGCCCGGGCCGCCTTCCTTCGGGCGGCCGGCGGGGCGGCGCGGCTGAGCCCGTAAGCCCATGAGCCCGGCGCGGCGGCGGCAGGACGGGGCCGGGGGGCGGCCCCTCCCAGGTAGGAGCGCGGGGCGGCGCCCCCTCGTGCCGGTTCCCCCCCGGCGCGAGCGCACGCGCCGCGTTGCCGGGGCGGCCGCCGTTCGGGTGCCCCGCGGCGGCTTCGGGAAGCCGGACGGCGTTGCCCGGGGACGGAGGGGGAGCGAACGCTCCGTGACGCGCGGCTCCTCCGCTTCTGCTCCTCCGAGCGGCGCGTGAGCGGCTGGGCGCGAGGCGGGGGCTGCGGCTCGCGCGGGGCCGGCTCGCGCCCCGGGTAACGGTACTGAGCGGGCGTCGGCGGCGCGCGGGGCCGGGGCAGCGCCGAGGGAACGGAGCGGTTGACAGCGCGTGTGTGTGTGTGCCCGCCCGCTGCAGGACCGGAGCGGCCGGACGCGCACCGCGAGCCCGCGGCGGGGCGGAAAGGCAGCGGCAGTGCTTCGAGGTCACCGATAAATGCCGGAGAGCGCCTCGGAAGGAGCCGCGAGGGATTCGTCCCGGCGCCGCTAAAGCTCTCCCGTATCCTCCGATGTCCTTTGAAGTAACGGGCGGCGACGGCGGCGAGCGCCCGGAGCCGCGGTGCGGCCCCGCTGAGATGTCCGCGCCTCTGCTGGACTTCGGCCCCAAGCGGCCCAGCATCTTCGAGCGGGTCCCGGCGCTGCCCCGGGCTCAGGAGCTGCGGTGCGGCCGCGGCGCCAAGGACTGCGTGCAGCAGCAGCGGCTGCAGAGCGGGAGGGGTGAGTGAGCAGCGCGCGGCACCGCGAGCACCGCCAGCACCGCCACACGGCCCGGCCGCGCCCCGCTCCTGCTCGGCGGCCTCGCCGCGGTTGCTTGGATTTGTAGTTTGCGTTGCAAGGAGGTGTTGCGAGCGCCGGGTTCTGGCGGAGGATCCTCAGAGCGCGGATTCCCAGTGCCCGCCCGGCACGGCAGGCGCTGCTGCTTGGCGATGCGCGGCGCTGCTCCGCGCGTGGGAAAGCGGCGCTGGGAGAAGTTAGGAATTGCCCGCTAAAGGCTTCTGACCTTTAGAGCCGGCTCCTGTTCGTTGAGCTCGAATTTGTTAATCGAGATTTACTTTTAAAGGAAGCCCTCTGAGGAGTGGCTGAGGGTTAGGAGGAAATTCAGGCATTCCTTCACGCTACGAAGCTGCTTACAGAGACATATGTGCGCCTAACGTTATTAACACTGAGGCGGTGTTTTCTGTGGCGTTGAGGTAATTCTTGTTTTTGTCCTCCTGTCCCACTCTTCTTTTCAGAGGTGTCCGTGCTGTTACCTGCCGGGTTAAGGCAGTTGTCACCAGCATTTTTTCAGTGGAACCTTTTATTTCCATTCCCCTGAAAGCTGCAGCAGGCTGTGCACCCCGGGATGAGTGCAGTCTCCTTTGTGAGCTTGTTATCGGGGGTGATGGAACCCCGAATTGTGTTAACGAGCACCTCGGTCTGCACCAGCCCTGTCCTGCAGGCTGTGGGATTTGTGTTTGCTCATCTCCACTGAATACAGAGCGGAGCAGCAGGTTATAAATCACCTTTTCCTTATTTTGTTTGTTTGTTCGCACTGCAATTCTCCCTTTTTCATTTAAAAAAAAAAAAAAAAAGGTTTGTTACTGTTTGGCAAGGATGAAATGGGGGACTGTTCCACAGAACAGGGTTTGGCGGAAGAGATATGGAAGGAAGGAGGATTTGCAGTGTGAAGGGGCAGCTCAAAGCTCTGGTGCTGCTGTGCTGCTGCCACCAGTAGAAAGAAGTCAGGAGATGTGCAGGATCCTTTGGGTGCCAGAAGTAAGGCTGTGGCTGCTTACCCATTGCCTGGCTGAGCTGCCCTCCCCAGACGGACTGTGGAATCATTTTGGTGCTTTGTTTATTTGTTTGTTTTCTTCTGAGCTACTGACTCCTCTTTTTGTTCTTCTTGTGGCTCCTGCACGTAGAGGGGGGATGAAAAAAAATATAATTTCCACTCACTCGGAACCTCAGTGGGACTGATGGAGGCGGGCACTGGGAGAACGATGCAAATTTGTCTTTCCTGTCTGATCAATTCCCCCTTTTTTGTCCCTGGGGAAAAAAGAAAAAAAAAAAACCCTTATGTTTTGTTGCTGGTTTTTCTTTAATTCATCTTCTGTCCAGGGTGTTACCTTGTGGTTGCCTTGGCATATGGGTGACTTGACTCATGGGAGTAAGTAGGAGGTATCCGTGAACAGGATTGGGCTCACTTACTGAGCGTGACGATGTGATGGATAACGTTGGATTTTTCCAAAGACGACTGCGCTGTTTGTTTGGCCTTTTTTTTTTCCTCTCCTTCTCAGAAGATATTTTAAGGGGAAGCTATAAAGTTTTAGGCTAAATGCTGATCCCAAATGTGTGGGCTGTGCAGCTCCTTCTGAGCTGTACTGTATGAGCAAGTGCCTTTGTATCACTTGGGCATTTTGTAGCTCTCGCACCGAACGCTGAGAGCTGCTGGCCCCTGCTCAGCACCCCGTGCTTCTGAGCCAAGTGTGCAGCAGTCAGTGCCACCCAATAGCTGAACTCACTCAGTTACTCACCGTGATCTAACTGTAAAGTCAGAGCTGTGTGTATCCAAAGGGAACTGTGCTGCCGACAGAAGGGCCGCTCATCTTCCAAGGAGTGCTGTGAGCTGTCTCCTGCCACCAGAGAAAATAAAGAGGAAGAGCGAGGATAGCTGTATGTGGATGTCGTATAACAAGATACTGCTGAGGAGTGAGAACGAGGGAAGTATTTGAATTTATCCCAGAAAAGGTTCTGAGGAGGAAGCTGATGACAGCTTGATTTCAGACCATCACACTGCATCTCCTGCTCTCCAGCCCCAGTACCGCGTGCCCACTAATTCCTCCTGCAGTCTGGGTTAGATTACAGCGTGTGCCTCCTGCTTTTCCTTTATCCACAGCTGAAGGCTGCAAGCAGGGAAAGGACCCTCTTTTTGTGGGAGCAAAAGCCATTCTTATAGTTGCCTATAATTATTTTTTTCCTAAACGTGTCTTTAATATTTTTTTTCTTTCATTTTCAAAAAGAAATGAATTGAAATGGTACGCTGCCATATGAATAACGTGAGCAGCTTTGAAGTAATCACAGTGGGGAAAAAGCATCCTGCTGTTGTAGTGTCTCTTTAGTGTGAACTCCACTGCTTCGCACAGTTTAGGACAGAGCCTGCAAAGCGCTTCTGTGCCTGTGCAAGTCCTCTTCCACGAGCAGCCGGAGAAGAACTTGAGGGAATGGTGTTGTGGATTCCTTCTGGGAATCAGATCTTTTGGTTCTGAGCTTTGTAGGATTGAGCTGTTGTTTGATTACCACAGATATCGGTGGTTTGGAACTGTGCTTCGTATTTTGTTCTGTTTGGGAGCTGTTTATTTTAAACACCAGTTTTCACCCGGCCTCCCCCTTCTGGTGTGATTGGCTGTGATGCACACCGGGCTCTTCTTGGTCCTCCATCCCTGTGTGTTATGAGGCAGAGCGTTTGCACCCAGGCAGTGCATCTCAGAGGAGTTTGTGGTCTGCTCAGCCCCAAGTGATTGTACCAGAAGGTATGAAGTGTATTTTATAGTGTTGTTTTTTTTTTCCCGTGGTTCTGGTGTTGTTTTGTTGAATCTGGGACATTACCGTTCTGAAAGTAACAAAGAACAAAGCAATTATTGTCAATAGGAAAGAAACTTTTTGCAAAGAACTTTTGGTGACAAAGGAGCAATCTATAAAGATGTCAGATCTCTCATTTTCTTTTAATGACATTGATTATGGTTGTTACCAGGAAACACTTCTCCTTTTCATTCTTTTCCAGCTTCGTTCCGTGTATCCAATTCATGACTCAGTAGAAATGACGAGATTTACCCTGTTAGTTGTGCCACTGGGAAATGAGCCAAATGGCCCAGGCCTTTGCAGTAATCACTTCAGATATTAACTTTCAGCAGGCAAAACAATAAGCTGTTCGAATTGCAGTAGCTCGATGTTTCCTTGTTGGGAGTATTCATTATTCAGGCAAGGAGAAAGCTTTCTTTTCTTTTTTAAGCGCAGTTGCTTTTGGCAAGCGTACAGCCAGTGTGTTTGAAATGTATTAATTCTGTTCTGCTTTTGAAAAGGTAAGTTGAAATTTGTCATTTCAACCTCCTGTGACCGTTCCCCTGGTTAGCAGGACAGTCCTCGCCTCCGCAGCAGCTCAGGCTGTTTGGGTCTTAAGCAGAAGCACGTGTTTGGGGTCTGGGAGTTAGGAGGTGCGCTGCCTGCTCCTCAGCCCGATGCTGCTTGTGTTCCTTCTTGTCTGTGTTCACCTGGGTTATCCCACTGAAGCAAATGGGGCTGCCTGGTGCCCTTGGAGGCTGGGCTAATGGGAGCTGGGGAGCGGGCTGACCAGTGTGAGGATCTCTAAACTTCCCATGTTTTACACAGAGCTGTAGCAATACGGTTTTTTTCTTTTTGCTGCAGTTCACTTAAAAGCCTGCTTGTTGTGTTATGCCTTCGAATTCTCCTCTACAGAAGTGAATGTTGAGGTTTATTCGGATTGAGCTTGCAGTTGCACATTTCCTTTTTAATTTAATACATGAAGTGTGGTCTTTTCTTAATTCCCCTGTTTTGCAGGGTGAGAAAGGACAGGAAGTCAGGTTGGAGAATGCATGCATAAAGTCATTTGGGATAACTCATGTCTGTCCCCTCCTCTGTTAAAATGGCCAAAACGCTTCTCATGTTGAATGGGAAAATAACTTCTGGTCACTCACTGCTGGTGGAAGTTCTTCCAGTGATTTGTGTTACAAAATCAGGCACTGAATTGAAAGTGACCCTTTCATGGATTTCAATGAAGAGGGATTTAGCTGTACCTGGTAATTAAAATCTTTGCCATCTGGGGATTGCTAGTGAATATTTACTGAACACAAACCAGATGATCTAACGATAGACTTGTCATATAAAGCCATTCGGTGCTTGGAAAGAGGAAGACAGTAATTGTTGTATCTATCTTAGTATTACATGGAATTAGCAAATAATGCCAGATTACAGGAAATGAGTCCAGTCTGTGGAAGAGATTTTGTAACTTCTGGAGTTTTTCTTGAAACAGAAGTAAATAAGAGATTAGTTGGGTTTAAAGTGCTGTATGAACTCATGGAATGAAAACGCTGTTATTACATACTCTGCTCAAAGGGATAAGAAGAAAAAGATCTTTTCCTTCTTCTATAGTAAGAAAAAGCTTTAAGCCTCAGTCTTGCAAATACTTACATGTGTGCGTTGCGTTGTTCCTGTCAGTAATTTCATCAGCTGCAGATGCTGGGAACTCTGAGCGTTCTGAATAACGCACTCAGTGCTATCTGAATGATTCGTGGTGTGCTGGAGCTCATCCCTGAAAGCACGTGAGCTGTCGAAGTGCGCGCTGAAGGCTTTCAGTGGATTTGAAGGTACGTTCTGGAGGCGCTGGGAGATCCTGTGCAGTAAAGCTGCTAAATGTAAAGTGAGCGCCTTCTGGGAGATGGCACTTCCTTATGGCAACAAAGTTGTATTTCACTGAGTTCAGTGCGCAGAGATGCTCAGTACGTTGAGGAGGAGGGACAGCGTTACACGAGATGATTCAAATCACCAGGAGTCTGACCACGAGCTTCAGCTGGGTCAGGGCTTCAACCCTAATATTACAGAAGTCCTTTATCCTGTGTATGGGGTAAAGCTTGTAGAACAAATAACTAGCTTGTATTAAATCCATCTGTAAGCCACAAAGGAGAATAACGTGTGGACTGTGTACAGAGAGAGATTGGGATTTACTGGGACTATAATTTTCTTTATTGCCCTTTTTCCAGCCGTGCAAACCTCTGCTGTGCAGTGATTTTAGAGCGGTTGGAGACCTTGGTGGCAGGGTAGCTGGGGAGGGAATATAGATGTAAACTGCTTCATTTTGTACTGCAGGTTTCTGTCATTGTGTGTCAACGGGTTTGAACAAGGCGTGCAATCTAATAATTATTTCAAAGTGCTTGAGAACTGCTTTTAATAGAGAGTGTTGTTTTTCTTTGCTTTTTTTTTTTCTTCTCAGCCACCACACGTTGTTTCCCAGCACACTGATGCAACTCAAAGAATACAGGGTTCCAAAGCAAGGGCAGTGCTTGCTGTGGTACGGCGTAATCCGGCCCTGCAAATGTGCAAACAATAGCAAAAGTACGTGTTTCTGAATATGGCACAGCTGTTATCTCCTCCCGAGAGCAAGGAGCGTTACAGTGACATAGACAGAACGACCAGTTAAAACCACTCACGCTGTTTTATTGCGTTTAAATGGGGCATGTAAAAAAGCAAGGGCCAGTTCTTCCATTCAGATAAGTATCAGTTCAGGCCACCGCTGTACTGCCTTTCTGTGCAGGCTTCGAAGAATAGAGGCAAAGAATTCCCTTTGCCTTCCCCTCCTCTTGCCCTGCTGGCACTGCGCTGTGGGATCTCGGTCGGAACCTGAAGCTTTCTGTTCTCAGACCTGTGCTTTGCTGCTAACCTGGAACAAGGGCTATTTATTTATTTATTTTTTTTTTTGTAATTACGCTCATTAGTTTTGATGTATTAAATGATTGCTAGTAATTAAAACTTTTTGTAGAGAGTGGACTGCTTGGAAAATAGAAGAAACGTTTCCAGAGCTGCAGTAGAAATAGGTGCGAATTGTGAAGTTGTGTGTTTTAGGTTATTTTAAGGTTTTGCTCATTTAGGATTTACAAGGGTGACCTCAGTCAAATCATCCCTCTCCTTCCCCCAGCTTCTCTTTTCTCAAACCAGTTGCATTAGTTCTGACTTTTCCACCATTATGGCTGAATGTAGACGTGAGTATTTTGCACGGTGGGTTGGTAAGAAGCACTGTAATTGAATCTACCTGATCACATTTATTCTAGGGGTTAAACAAATACAAAGCATCTTGAACTGCATGTAATTCTGGCATTTACGTGTGCGATAAGAGGAGGGCTTTGTGAGTGCTGTAGAGTTGTCAGTCTTTTAGAATGAGAGGAAAGCAAATACATTCTTATGTGGGTTTTGTGTTTTTTGTGTTGTTTTTTTTTCTTCTTCATATTTTGCCAGAAGGAAAAATGACACGAAGGCGACATCACCAAATACTGTAAAACTAACTTTTTCATACAGATCCCCATTGTTGTTTTAAGTGCTTAAGGGGCTGCCTGTTTGGTTTATTTTGGAACTTGCTGAACTATATGAAGTGTTTCTCCAGGGGCCTGGTATTTTAATACCTTGTAGAAGGTTGTATAACAGTAGATGATGTATTTTGCCTGCCTTCCTATGCTGTAAATAAATTACATGTGCTGGCTTGGGAGAGAGTATCTGAGGTGTAAATCAAAGACTAATATAAGAGGGAAAAAGAATTAAGTGATGTTTTGTGATTTGATTAGTTTTATTTCTAAGATACAAGAACGATATTACCTTAGCATGAGGAGCTTTCTGAGAAGAGGTGGGGGCTCTAGGATTATTTAAAATAAGTGCTCTGATTCATTGCTTTCTCACAGTGTGCTGTGCTTAAGTCACTTGAATGCTCAAGTCAACAATCCTCTGGGCAAAGAAAGATAATATAATTTTAAGCATATTGTAAAATTGAAATTTGATAGCTTCCAGTCTATAATCCTATCTAAGACTTGGTTGTAATAAAAGGAAAATACAGATGCTTGTGTCGGGTTTGGAGCGTAGTCTTTTGTGAGTTTAAAGAATCGTAAATGTGCTTCAAACAAGCAACAAAGTATTTTATTAAGATGAATGTTTTGCTAAAGACTACGTGCTTAATGCAATCCCCATTCCTTCATAATAAGTTTAAATATTAATTCTTTGGAATGCTAGATGCCTAAAGCTAGGCAGAAATGCTGTGCAGTTTCAGATATCTAGGAGTGGGCTTGTGAAACAGGATATTTAACTGGGAGAGATGAGTAGCACATTGCAGTTATTAGGGCAGAACAACAACACAAGAGGATGGCTTAAAAAAAGTTATGTTTTCTGCTCGTGAGGCTTAAGTACCTTAGACTTGTTTGTTTGAAATACAAGAGTAGATTTGCTACGTATGTAGGCTCTAGATTGCCTTTTTTGTTATTATTTTGCTTAAGTTCTTCTTACTCGACTGCCCTTCTTCGAAGCAGCTGGCTTTGATTTAACCTGAATCCTTCACTGAGAGCAAATGATCAGTCTCTTACGACGACTGCATGTTGTGCTCTTTGCTGGAGCATCTCCGTAGTGGTGATTGCCTAAGAGGGAAAACGTAAGAGGCATGGGAAAGCATTTGAGGAAAGCAGCAGTTTGCGTTCAGAAGAACTCATTTCACCCCAAAACGGATCTCTTGACTTCTTGTTCCTTATGTAAGTCCTGTCTACCTCCCAGCTCCCATCTGTGCTGGGCAGAGAAGGGAGAATTAAAGTGAAAACAGATAGAAAAAGGCGATTTCTGTCTTATTCCCCACTATTTTCCAGAAAGGATTTAGCGTGAAGTTTCATAACTCCTGCTTTGCTCTGCTGCTTCTGCTGCAATTGCAGTGAGCTGTGGCACTGACGTTGGGAGGAGGTGAGAACTGAATGTTTTTGAAAATCCATGCTCTTTTCAGGCACGGAAGAGAAAGTCCAAGTGCTAAATCTGCTCCCAGAGGGGGAAGTGCAAGCAGGAGCAGCCCAGTAGCTCAGATGCCAAGGTCAGGCAGTCAGCACAGTACGTTCATATTTAATTCTCCTTCCTGTTCAGGACCTCATATAGATCTAAAGTTGGTGTGATCTGCTCTCTTTCATGAAGCAGGAAAAGAACTGGTGAAGGCAGAGAGAGAACAAAGATTGTGCCAGCAGCTGACATGGCCAAGAATGTAAATGTTTGGGATGGGGAGAGTTAGGCTGCTTGGACTCTTCTCTAAATTGTGTCATTTACTTGTATTGTTTTGGGGCAAGTTGGTTTATTATTCAGGACATTTCTTCATCAAGAATGTAATGGAATACAGAGTGGAGAAATACAAGCTAGTTCTGGCTCCAGAAATGGTACAGTTGTTTCGGCACAGCAGCAGGGTCAGCTTAATTGCCTGTGCTGGGTGTCAGACTTTGTTGGTTCACCTGCAGCGGTCAGGTGATGTGGCTGTGCTCCATTTCAGATCTGGTCTGGTGTTCTCTGCTGTGCTGCAGTACGTGGTTGTATCAGCCTGGGGTGGCATTTACTTGAGCATGACTGCGCGTCCTTTACGTGGTGTGCATGTGGGCCAGATCTCTTCTTGCTGCCTGCAGCATGTGCTGCTTGCCCTTATTGGTAAGTCTGCTTCGGTTTGAGGAGTGAAACATGTGGAATGCCTGCTTGTTATCTTTGGGAGAGTAAGGTTTTTAACTGAACGTTTCAGTAGGGCTTCTTGCTGCTTGGCATCTGCTTTATGCCGCCAGTTGCAGGAGAGCTACTAAAGAGCAAATTCTTCCATTTATTTTAGTACCTGAAATGCTAAGGTGAAGGAAAGGAGGTTACATCCGCACCTATGTTAAGGAATCTATGTTACAAATAAGCTGTTGGGAGGAAAATCTTCCCCCTGGTCTGCTGGAAGAAGAGACCTTTGGGTTGTATGCCAGAAGAGGAGAAAATTCTGGCAGTGGTTGAGGAGGCAGGGAGCGCGTATGGGCCTTGATGTGCAGGAAGCTGCTACAGGGAGCTCATCCCTCCAGCTGAACAGGCTTTGTGCACAGCTATCACAGACTGTCTCTCAGGACTTGAAAAGGCAATGCTACATAATTCTTCTTTTCTCGATCTCTGATTGCTGTAATGTTCAGTTTCCTTAAGGTCCTCGGAGCTGGTTTACATTCAGCTGAAGCTGAGTTGGCCTGATTCTGCTAGCCTTAGACCTGAAACAACACCATTTTAATCCAAGAGCAGATAAAAAGGGGGGAGCCGTGGGGAGGGCTAAGGCACAAGATTTGTCTTTTAGGCATGGACTCAGTACACTTGGCAAAAGAAAAAATATCTCAGGTTTTTAATTTGAGGAGTTTTACTTGTTTTGTTTTATTTTTCCTTTTGCCAACTCATCACAGATTGGCTTGTATTCTTTTTCTTTGAGTTCTTGAGCTCTTCGCTAAGGTTTGTTGACTTGTATTTTCACAGGAGTAAAGCTGCAGGCTGTGTGTGCATAGTTCTTTTTGTCGAAACAAGGATGCTGCATTTCAGTATCTCTGAATGAGTACGCAGGAAATTTAAGAGATGTTTACCCTGAGAGCCCACTTGCTCTTTCTCCACCCTCGAAAACTTACTCATTCTCCTGGCCTCCTGACCTCTGTCTTTGACTTTGTGCAGGTTTTCTGATGGCTTATTTTATATCTGTATAAAGGGACGTAACTTATTTGAATGCTGGGCTAAACACGTGGAAATATGGCAACTGATGTAAATAGCTTTTGGTCTGCTGAACGTGTAAATATTCAAAATCAGTGAGGGTGATTTGGCTAGCTTTTACTGGAAGTATTCGTATGAGATCCCCTCTCTCTTTCTGCATCCTGTCAGAAGCTGTTAGGCAGAAATTACTGGCAGGAATCCTCAGACCGCTTTGTCAAAGTTCGTTTTTATGCCTGTTTGCTTATAAGTTTGCCACTTCCACAAATTCTTGTACAAGTGTGTATATTTTGCTACATTAGTCATAGAAAGCAGATATGAAGGGGGCCAAAAGCTAGAAAGTGAGAGCAGACCATTGGAATGTCTAATCATGAATTGTGTTTTGAGACCTAATGCATGATGGCCTTGGCTACAAATGCAGCTTATTTGGCAAGTTTGGGTTAAAACCCTAGCATTTTGCAGAGGCTTGATGCTTCAGCGGTGTCTAGGTTAACTTTCTTAAAATGGGACTAACCTGCTTTCGGGAAGTTTTCTTGCCAAGAGTCAGTGTTAATGTGAACAATAGTGTCTTTATTAGCTGCTGCAGAAGTTGCTGGGAGACATGAAAATTAAGAATGGTAAACACTAGAGGTGATAAAGATGCTTTATGCATGGGATGGATGTTGCAGCAGCAGGCAGTCACTCTGAAGTGGCAGGAAGACAGTTTCAGTGCCTAGAGATAATATGTGAGTTGAGAGGAAACTGTGAAAAATAGTCTCATCTTGTAACCAACTGGAATTTAGGCAAAAAGAAATTATTGTACTGACTGCCACTAGAGAAAGCTATCCAAGGCTTGGATATGGATTCGAGCGTGAAGGCTCTTGACTATAGAATTTGCTGAGCAACCCAGATTTAAAATACAAGCTAGATGTTAATTCTAAGGACCATCTAAACTTGGAGTCCACTGATTTATAGGTCAGGGTTCTGCTTGGTGTGCATGGTGATCACGCCAGCCTTGTTCTGCTGCTATGGAAGACAATGTTGTTACTGTATTCTTTCCAAACCTGAGTGTGGCAGAAGGTTTTCCACACTGGTACTAAATGCTTTGTGAAATGCACGTGGGATTCAGTGCCTTCTGTCTCTTCAGTGTTGGTTTATTCTTCCACAGGGCTGGACGCTAAGAAAAATGTTAGCTATGAGTCTGTTCACCTCTTGACGTGTGTTGCTGAGCAGACCACAAGATGTTTGTAACTGGAAATTTTAAAGACAGGCTGAATGGAAATCCTACCATGGGATGTAAGTCTGGGTGCCCTGCTGTCCTTCCTGTGACATTCATTCCTGCTCTGAAGAGTATGGGCACAGTAAAGAGTTACAAGGGAGCTGGAGGCTGCTGTTCTCTCTGACTTAGTGAACAGAGTTCAGACCTTCCCTTACTGGTGTTTCTGGATGTTTGTTTATCATGAAAAGGCAGAGAAGGCATGCAGTGAAAAATAGGCTAAGTGAAGGACTCTGTAAGAGCAGATGGGAGAGCCAGTGGTGGGACAGCTGGGCATGGAAAAGGATTGATTTTTATGTGCAGAGCAGTTGTGAAATGTTCTGTGGCATTTTGGGGACATGCCATTGCTAACTAACACACGATTGCCTGTTGGGAATAGAAAATGCCAGCCATTGTTCTGTAGAAGGAAATAGCCTTATTGATACTGAATTAGGCTCAGATTGAATTATTATTATTCATTCGTAGTACATCCTGTCTTCCAAATATAAAAACGAACTCTCCATACTGAAGTCCTCCAGCACTTTTAGTTGCTGGTCAGATCTACAGGCTCATGTCCAGGTGGAGTTTGGGCTGTTTTGAACTGAATTGTGACAGAAACCTACGTTAACAAGGTAGCCTTTCTGCTGCTTAAAAGAATCCTTCTCATCAGGCTTGTTCCTGTGCTATAGTGAGGCTGGCAGAGGCAAATGTGGTGATGGCTTAGACTTAAGCTTATGGGAGACGTCTTGAATTGTCACATGCCATGCTGATAGAAAAGAAATAGCTCACAGAAAATAATATGTGCTCTGTTGAATCCTTTAAGAAGTGAATGATATGTAGAAATTGAGATGCATATGAAACAACTATCAGTGACAGTATTTTGTACACAACTCTGAGTTTTGTTCCTGATGTTATCTAACAGTTTCTGCTGAAATCCTCACAAAAAATAGAGAACCCCTGCCAGGAAAATTTTGTCTGTTGATTCAGATTAAGGAAAAAATAAATAAAAATTAGGATGTGGCTATCATGCAACAGGGATTTCTTAAGCAAGGGTAAGGAAATAAGGAACTGGGTGATGGATATTTTCATACAGACACATGAAGCTATTCCTTGCAATGGAGGATATGAACAGTTTTTACAGATAGAATGCGTATGTCCTGGCAAGCAGTGACACTGAAAAGGATTGGGATGTCATAGGTAAGGGAAAATATATATCACCTCATAGTCCATTAGAAATATTATTAAAAAGCATAGGCAATTGGTGTTACCTTTCTATAAAGTATTGCTTTGGCTGCAGGAAGAAAGGTTAATGATCATACTTTCTTAAATGGCTTTGAAAATCAGAGCTTTAGGGAAGAACTTGAAGGTAGTAACCCACATGTGGTACTGGTGGGTTAATGGCACAAGAGGCAATCTGGTCAGCTCTGGGGATGTACTAGAGTGGAAAAGTCAGTGGCACTTGAAGGATTGTTTGGGTGCAGATAAATGCAGAAAAAGACCAAAGCCAAAGATCAAACTAGAAGGAAGACCTTTGGTTTTGACTGCAAAGATATTAAACGTGGCACCTGGCTTAGCAAAGGGTGTAATAAATTCACTGGCACTTGGAAGTGTCTCAATTTGGATGTTCCTGTGGAAGAAACAGTCCATTTAAATCATGAACAGTGGTATTCAATGATAGAATCAGCAGTAAAGCAAGCTGGACCATCCCATTGGCTTTCACTCGAAATCTGTAAAAGAACAGGTCTCGGGTCATCTCATGCTGCCAGGCTTCTCTTGCTTCACGTGCCTTCTGCATTGCACTCCTCATTGCATCGTGAAGTTGGGTTGTGTCCTCAGTCAAGGTTTCGTGAGGAGGAGTGGGGGCAGGCTGGGGAAGGAGCAGCATCACTGCACCGGAGTCGCATTGACAGAAATCATAGTAAGGCGATCTCTGCTGCTTCCTACCAACCCACCCTTTCTTTCTTCCTCTTACGTCTCCCTTCAGCAAACAGCACCACTCCTTCTTGACTAGACGAGGCTCTATTCAGAGATGTTGTGATGGAACCAGTGGTCTCCTAGGACCTGGGCAGAGACCAACTCAAACCAAGTGCCATGTTTAAAACCTGGACACGTAGGAAAATGGTAACAGCTGTGTTCTTCCTCCTCTTAGCAAGCGCTGATGATTTCTGACATTAATGTCTTCCCTTTCTTTTCTTTCTGAAATGAAAACAAAGCCCTCCTTCCTAGCATAGCAATAGTGACATACTAACACGGTTATTACAGCAAACATTGTGGCCCTCTCTGGTCGCGATGTTTTCTTTCTGTGGGGAGACTGAAATACTAACTCACAAATAATGTCTTTAGAAGTCATATTAGTCACACATTTTTAAGACATTCCAAAATCATACCAACCTCCTTCTGAGCTTGTCTGTTGCTACCAATGATTCAAAGTTTTGAAAACTCTCCTTTAGTTTTGATTTACATTTTGGTCTTGGGCACTTGTTATTTCTGGCAAATGTCAGTTCAGTTTCATTAAAGAAAAATCTGTTTTACAGCCACGCGGCTCAGATCTGCTGCGCTTCTAATAATTGATGGCTGGTTTCCTTATTTCCTGCATTGTAGAAAAATAAGGACCTTGTTAGACCTAAACAAGCCTGCATAAAGTCACAGTGTGAAATATCAGGTTGGGGGTGAGCGGAGCAGCTGCGGGCAGGTTTTACAACTTTGGGCCACAGTTGATCGAAGCAGCCAAGGGAAACTGAGATATAGCCACGTGACTGAAATTCGGTTGAGTTCTTTGGCTCCCTGGCCTGAGATTTATATTTGTGACACCTTCCTCCTCTGTCAGAGCCTGGGCCAGACACAAGCCTGTGTCTGTATACGTACTTAAGGCTCTGCGCACCCTGTGGTGTGGCCGCCGTGCCCACTGCTTGCCATGCCACTGTGGGGCACGTCTATTTCCAATGCTGGCTGTCTTATTCCAGCAGCCCACAACAGGGTGAGTGTGTGCTTTGGAAGAAAACAGCTGCCGTGTGGTGGGGATGAAAAATCAAGAGCAAACACTTTCAGAATTTCTGCAAGTGGGCAAATTAATTTCAATCTCAACTGTCATCACAAGGGCCTTTTTAATTCCCTTTTCCTTTGGGTGGTATCTTTGATTTATATTTCTGAAAGAGGCAAGTGATCACCCTTTGGTGCCCATTAGGGCTTGTTCAATTCAGTTTCTTTATAAATTACAGAATCCTACCATTCTCTCAGTTGTTGTAGACAGGTTTCTTGGGTTTAGAGTTTAGGGGTTTTTTGGTTGTTTTTGTTTATTTATTTGTTTGGTTTAAGAGCTAGTGAAACTTAGCGATGCCTAAGTTAATTGAAAACAACCTGTAAGTCTAAATGAGGGCTTAATTACTATCATGTATTTTTCCACAGCGCAACAGCTGTTGCCTCCTACCATATTACCATTCCATAAGCCTGGTTGTAGAGATGGGATCCTACCTTAGGGATACTTTAGGCTAAATGGCTCTTAGGAAGCCCAGCAGGGACACCTGAAAAATATCATAAAAGGTTTTTTTCCTTCTCCTTTTTTCTTTCCTTCTCATATACTTACAGAAGTCCTGTTCATTTTCTTTGAGAACTGGGTGGCCGTTTTCAGGCAAGACAAGAAGACAGCTATCTGATAAGCTTCCTAGGCCTTCCTCTGAGGGACTTCTCAGAGGATGCGCTGAAGAGTTTATAGAAACTGTAGAACCTCTGAAGAACCAGGCCTTGAAGTTTGGTCTAATAGCAATCTGATCCAGAGGGGGATTCAGGCACCTCACTCCCATTGACGTCAGTGGAAATTCAGTGCCTAAATACCTCTCTGGATCTGACGCTTAATATTCTGATGCTGAACATTACATAGTTCTTGCTTTCTGTGGGTCTCCTCTTATGGCATCTTTTGTGAGTGGTTCAACAGTATTAATTTTGAATTCTTCCCATCGTGAATTCCAGCACACGGCGCAGACAACTGCCTAGAAAGTTATGCTGTGTAATAATCTGTTCCAACACAAGCTGAAGCCTCCTAGGCAAGGAGTGAGGAGGGAGAGCGAGCGAGATCTGTTGCTCTGTTGCGTTAAAGGTCACAGAGGAAGGACGGGGCCGACATTCAAGCCGTGAGACTTCATTGACGGGGGGAACTGCAGTAACATACTTGTTTGTTTGGGTGAAAGTCCAGGGAAAAGTGAGAGATCCTTTGTTGGCATTTCTCCCACTCCGTACTGATCTTATCATGCTGCTTCAGTAGCAGTGCTCCTCTGGCTTCTTGCCAGGTGATACCGCTGGAGTCCGTCTGAGATGTGCAAGATAAAGGATCTCAGGGAATTACAAGTATTATGGTTTCCAATTATACAATCCTGATGAGCAGAGTCTTCTGACCTAGAAAACTCACTTGCTTTTAAAAATTCTATTATTGAAAGAAAAGGCAACTCAAGAGCTGGAAAGCAGAGCCTGATGTTTATAAGGGTCCTGAGAGCAGCCGTAATTAGCGCAGGTTTTTGAAAGAAACTTATTCCTCTGCCAGCGAAGAGCCTTGGTGTTTGGCCAGGTTGGATGTTGCTTGGGAGAACACACTTGAGGACTGTGTCCATGCACAAATTCTGGGCCCAGCACTGAGCGCATGAAGCATCCTCTCAACACAGAAGAGAAAATATTTTGCGTGTTTCCAGCATGTCCTGTGAGACACTCTGGAGATCTGAGTCATTACCCAGTGTTTGGGTCAGTTCTCAAAGTCTGTGAAGCTCCTTGCTCTCCAGATTTCACAACGCTTGCGAGGAAAATATCTGAGTTTCTTTCTCAGGGACTCTAGAGCTGCTCACAGTCTGATTTCCCTGGTTTTAGATAGACCCTGCAGAAGTCAATAGTACCTCAGGAGAATTAAACAGAGCCCTTAACAGAGCTAAATTGAGCGAGCCATCTTGCACATCAGTCAGCTCCAGGACACAGAAGTGCTGGGGGATGAACAGGAGCCCCAGCACAAGTAGCAGCCTCTGGGTTGGTAGGCACAGGGGTGTGGGAAGGACCACCACATGGCCCATCAGGGCCAGCTTGCTGCTTCTGCAGGCAGTTCTGTCCGAGTAGCATCTGTCCCAAACCTCCCACAAGCCACAATTGCTCCCTAACAGCCTATGACAAACTGAGATCATTAGTGGAAAATACCAAAAGCCACAAACTGCTGCACACGGAAGAGTGCAGGAGAGGTTGAGAACACTGACCATGGCCTGCAACTCTGGAAAGGCAGGGAGTTTCCTTACATGAAAATTCCCAAAAGACCCAAACATCGAACCAGATCTTTGGCTCACTGCATTGTGCGTGGGGAAGGCTGCACCACCGAGTGCCCCACGTTGGTTGGGTCCTTGGGCAGTCGGGGAGCTGGGGGCAAGCTGGCATTCCCCAGCCCAGGAGCAGCGGGGCTGCATGGGATCCTGGGCACGCGGCGACCATCGCTCCACGCAGTGCACAAGGCGAGGTGCTTTTCTTCTTTCTTTCTTTCTCTCCCCTTCTCTCCTTTAATAACTGAACCCAACCACTCCTCTGAGTTATGAGGGATTTTTACAGCGGAATTGCATGGTGGAGGGACCTGGTTTTCATTGTGCAGTCTGGGATATCGGTTTTAACCCAGAGGCAGTGATGTTATTTAACAGGTGCCTTAAAGGCATAGTGCTTATTTAATCACAGTCTCCATATCAACATTATGTAAATTGAAATTGCTTAGGTACGCAATTAATTGTGAATGCTTCAGACATTTTTAGAGGCATAAGACAATACCTGAAGTTCCATTTTAAGAATATCCAGGTCAAAGGACACACATGTTTTTATTTTCTTATTTGAGGTATAATGTGTTCAAGGCAGATTTATGGCACAACCTTTGTTTATTGACTTGTACTTTTCCACATGAAACTAATGGAACATGACAGATGATATTTATGAGGCATGTGTTCCTGATTAAATCATGTTAGACATTAAAACCTGATAAAAGAATGTATTTTAAGGGGTGGATTAATAGAAAAGGAGGCAGCATTGATTGGGGAGTTTACACGGACCAAGACACATTGGTCTTAGACCGAATATTTATAGGTGAGATATGTGGTTATAAAACTTTAGAAGCTGAACAGAGAGAGATCAATAAGCCTTTGCTCTTTGGAAAGTTTGAGTTTTGTTTTTTCTCCCTTTGTGAGCCACTGGCCACCTCGTATTTCTGGTCTTTCAAGCACATTTATTCAGTTCTGCCTAAGAACTTGTGACCCTTTATGGCCCGCTGCTTTTACCTTTGGATTACGTGCACTCTGTGTGCTGCAGGATTCCCAGTCAGCAGATTTGTGCAGGCAGCATTTGACGCTGCAAAAAACCCGCTCTGGTACGTGCTCTGCATTCTGCTTATTTGGGGGCAAATGGAGTAAATCAGCATGAGTCAGGTGGAGCTGCTATTTCCACCTTGATACGTGGAGCTTTGCGCCGGGGTTTTCCTAAGAGGTTAGCAGGGAATCGCCCTGTGTAACATTTTGCATGTCAGGATTAGAGTATGCCGCAAAGTATTTCCTGTGGAGAGCAATTAGAGGATTTTGGTAAACGCTGAGAAGTGGGAACAGCTTGAATTTGTTTTCTCGTCTTACCGAACGTTAAGTCCAAAGGGAGAGCAAATACCTGCATTCTGCTTTCAGTTACACAGGTGCACACCTGGAATGGTTCCACTGATTTCAGCTGCACGGATGTATCTAAGGGCACATTCTGCCTCCATGCACAACTTTCGCTTCTGATTTAGCCTACCGTGGCTGAGTTTGTGTAAAACAGCATCCGTCTTAAATCTGCTTCCTCTGTAGAGCTGACAAATTATTGCAGGAAAAGATGGTCCTGAGTTCACAAACTGTTTGTTATTGCATTTTTGCTTTGTATCAGCTTCAACTTTTGGAGGCATCATTCACTGCGAATATAAGAAAATACTACATATATATTTTTATGACAATAAAATAAAACTGCATATTTTTGTGCAATACACCTCTCCTTCCTGTAACCATTTAATCATAACTGAAATACGGACAAATTAAAACTGCTTAATTTTGGTCTAATGGCATTATCTATTCTGGATGAGATACGGTAAAAATGTGTTAAAATTGTGGGTTTCAGATCCTTAATGAAAAAAAGCATTATTGAAGGTCTTCTACATGAAAGAATGCAAATTAAAGACACATTCATGAGTTGCTTTCCTTTGGACTTCTCAGGATAGATAACTAAAACCAAGTGCTAAATGAGAAAGCTGTATGAGACCTGCAGTTCACTGTGAATAGGGGTGTTTGTATCGAGTGTTGTGTGTTTGAATTTAATTGAGTCAAAGCACAATCTTGCTTCTGGTGCCATCAAAGCAAGTTCCATTTGCAGATCAGCCGAGGTAAGCCGCTGCTTGTCAGTGTGTCCAATGGAAATTCCTACTTGCCTGTTTATTTCTTCCAGCCAGCTCTCTCTGTGAGCTATCTGCCTCCCTACCTGCCTGAGATTTCAGAGCAAACTTCCCCTCACATTGGAAAGTGAAGATCTTCATAATGCAGTTGTTTTCTCCATAGAGAATTCAGGCCTCCTTCCCCAGCCGCATGGGCAGTGTGTGTCATTAGCCAAAACGACAGGTATTAGAGAGAGAAAAGGATAGAAAACAGCGCTGGAAATGTCATAGTGCTGTTATATTAATACTTCGCTTGTGCTTGGAATTTGTGTCCCTTTCCCGTCTCCTAAGTGATTTTAAAAGGCTTCAGATATGGGTTAAATAATAAACCAGAAACTTAAAAACAATGTGGGTGGAGACTGAAAAGAATGGGAGTTATTTTGTTAGGAACGGATACGTGTCAGGAGAAGATGTACAATATATGGGAGAGAAAATGGATGGTGTTGGAGAAAATGCAGCTTAGTTCCTCAGTCTTTCATAAAACAGAAATGTATGCGCTTCTAGTAGGGTATTTTCAAATGGAAAACTGGATGCTGAAGGTGAAGTATCTGCAGAAGACACCTATATTTATGGTGTTTTGGCTTATTCTTGTAATGGTACTCCTGAGCCTTGTGAGTGCATCTCAGCAGTCTGCCCTCATAGCTGGGGTGTATAGCTCTCCTGGAAAAACATTCTTTTTGATCCCCAGTGAAAATGGCTGGAGATGCTGGCTAGCACCCAAGAGGTGCGAGAGATCCTCTTTTCCCCAGCCAGGATCAGCACTCCCTACTCTATTTCTGGTAGAATTTCGCCAAGTGTGTTTTACATGCTGCCAAGAACGGAGATGCTGTGTCTTCTCTGTCCTAGGGCTTAGCTGTCTTTACAGGTATTGCCTGCCCTTTCTTGGGTGTTTAAACTAATCTGCTTTGCTAAGCTTGGCTTGGTCCGTCAGCAAAAGTCATTTGAACTGGCATTTTGTGTGTGTGTGTGTAAGCTAAAGGAAGCCTGAGTTCCTTCAGTTCCAACAGATACTGCTTCACTTGGAAAACTGGTCCTGCTATTAATGATTTCCTGCCTCATAAAAGAATTGTCTGGAGAGTCAAAATGTTGGTACTAGGCTGCCAGTGTGAAGTCCTGCAGTTAAACTCTCCATTTTGCTTCCTGCTGAAATGGTTCTTGCTGGCTCCAGCAGCTTCCCTGCTTCCTTTGCTTTGTTCCCCATGCTTTACCAGAGCAGTTGTTCCTCTTCAAGCTGTTGCTTTTTTGATCTGTTTAGGTTTTTTTTTGCTTATTGCTGCTTTGTGTTTCTGCATCTCCATAACGTAGAGGATGCAGACTGGTGGTGTCAGGCATTGCTGAAGGAAACTAAACAGGCTGGGCAGGAGGCCTTCAGTAGGTGCCTACAGCGGCCAAATCATGCGTCAGGATCTCCTTGAGTGGCAAATATGACCTGCTGTCAGTGATATTTCATCCTGGGAGAGTGGACACAGTCAAGAGAAAACCGGCTGGAATGTGAACAGAGTGACAGTGAGTGTTGTCACTCAGGACACTCAGGAGAGCCAAGCACTAGGTGTCACTGATGTGAAGTTCACGTACTGCTGTCTTTTATGCTGTGTTCAGGTGGTAAGAAATAGCCATATTTCAGTTGTTACAATTTTACTTGTCCAAAGCACTGTGCTAGAGCTGTATGTTTATACACACATGCATGTGCACATGTATGCAAATGCATGTGGCACTAACATTATCTCGGTTCTCTATGCTGCTGGGAGGCAGTAATACTCCTTTTCCACCACTAGAGCACAGGATCAAAGAGTAGAAAGGAAGCATATCCGATTTAGAGGTTGTGAGAAGTTTGTGTTTAATCTGCACTTGTAATATAAACAGAAAGCAAAACACCTATCAGCTAATACTGACTAATTACATCCCTGTGCTGGCGGCCAAGAATGAAGAATGCCATATAGTGTATATGATATGTGTTCTTTTTATGAATCAGCCAGGGAAGGCATCCAAGCCCTTTCAGTAGTTGGTAAAAGGCTTGGCTAATTATCAGATTTTGAAGCCATCTGGAAAAATTTAGCCAAAATTATCTGCTTCAGAGTCCCAAGATAAATCATTTTCCTATTTATGCAATTGTTCTTCATTACTGCTCAGGTTAGGGCTGATTAAAGGTTAGGGTGAGATTATGACTTGGGCTTCTATCAAATGTTTTGTGGATATAGTTTTGACAGCAAGCATGACACCAGTATGAGCTCCAACTAAAGATAATAACAGAAGTATTAGAAGTTATATGGGATGGGATCATCATGAGTCAAAAAGTGAATGTTGGCTTTTAAAAAAAAATTTTAATTGAAAAGAACTTGATGAACCTGATGTCATGTAAATGATTCTTGGATGTGAAATACCCTTCCATTTTAACTACTTGAAAAAAGTATTTTCAGTGTTACTCTTATTTTTAGAAAATATTCTGGAAATCACTGATTTCAGTTCTGGAGCAGTAGACTCCGTGCTCCAGTTCATTGTCCTTATGCACCTGAGTAGTCTACTCAAAGGTCTGCTTGCACAAGTGTCTTACTAATGAGCTTGGACTCACAGACCTGGCTGTGAAGTGGTTTAAATACACCTGATTGGGATTCTTGGGTCAGATAAGGACTTTATTGCGTGCACAGTTGTGCCCTGACTGCGTGTGTAAGAGTGCAGCCAGCTGACAGCACCGCTGCCTCTCAGCTGAAGGTTGAGGACATCCCCAGGAACACCTGAGCAGCGTTTACAGGATTGAACCCTTAATTCAGAACTTTTGTTTTGCCAACAGAGGTGACATATTTTGCCTCCTAATTCCAGAGAGATTTGTTACGAACGTGTGGTGTATAACCCAACGGAATGACATCTGTTTCTGGTTACAGTGCTGAAGCGTAGCAGTTTGGTTGTGTGTCAGTGCTGGGTTCTGGGCCTGACTCTGCCTGGGCTCGTCGATACGATCTTGAGTGAGAAAGGCAGCTTCTCTGTGCCTTGGGCTTCCTGCTCGACGAGTGAGGATAGCAGTACTTTATCTGTTTTTATAAACTGCTTAGAGACTGAGAGGAGAATATGTGGTCCAAGAACACTGCATAAAAGTAAATATTGTAACCCACAAATCCTCAGAGCTCTGCTTTTGAGAAGAGCGGTCAAAAGTAGGATTTCACTTAATGTGGAACTGATGAAGCTACTGAATGCAGCAGCCCTGAAGTGCAACCAAAAATATGTGCAGGGAGAAAGAAACCTCTGGTGCCCAGTTCTGTTCGTGCCAAACGCTACCAATCTTTACTTCTTTTTTTTTTTTTTCTTTTCTTTTTTTTGACTTTGTTATTCTTGTCCCTTGGAATGAGGTTTTGAGTGCTAAGAATTATTCAAAGCTCATAAAATGCAGGGCTTGGAGCTAAAATAACTTGTGTTTCCAGGACATATGTCATCACTGAAGATGATAATGGTGTGTATGGGGGCACATGTGTTATGGTGAAGTAGAATGGAGTCTTACCAGAAAAGAGAGCAAAGCAAAGCTGGTTAACACGCATTTCAGGTACCTGCTTTAAGCATCTGCCAACACTGAATGTTACTGTGTCCTAATGCAGCTCCTCTGAAAAGGAAAGGTAGACTCTTTCTCATTTAACATTTAATTTCTTAAAACTGATTTGCTTTTCTGTTTTATAGGCTCTGAAGAAGTCTCAGGGTTACGTTATGTAGATCTGCAGCCCCAGGTGGGGTGAGAGGCACAGGTCTCATTGATGTGCTCCTGGCGGGAGCAGTAAATGAGGTCAGGTAGGCAGACAGAAGGAATAGCTACAAGTCCAAGGCTTGCAGCAGGTCACTGTGTCTGATAGAAGAACCCTAAACAAGCAGTGTAGTGCAAGCAGGACCCCCAAGGGAGGTGCTGGCCTTCAGAGTCTTCAGTTCAGTATGGGGTTACTTTCTGAGCTAAGTCAGAATCTCAGAATTGCAGGGGTTGGAAGGGACCTCAAGGGATCATCAAGTCCAACCCCCTGCTAAAGCAGTTCCCTACAACAGGCTGTGTGGGTACATGTCCAGCCGTGTCTTGAACATCTCCATAGGAGACTCCACCACCAGCTCACTGGGCACCGTGTTCCAGTGCTCCGTCACCTTTATCGTATAGAAGTTCTTCTGCTTGCTAGTATGGAACTTTGCACATCTCTTTAAAAAGAACCCGATTGAATCCAAGGGTTTCTCATCACTTTTTAGTCTAGTGGACATGTCAAAGATTTTCCCTACTGTACCTTGTTAGTCTAACTTTGAATTCACTTTGAGATGCAGATTCCTTCTCCTGCCTGAAATCCCTGTGCAAGATTTCTTCATGGTATGGTTGCATTTCCACTGTCCTGGTGTTACCCCTTTGTTCCCTATACAGGATCTAATTGTTTTATTTATAAGCAGTTGTAAGATTGCTCTTAAGTTACTCTGTAGACTTGAGAAAGTTGCTGTTTGATCAGAGAGACTTCTTATACCTGTATATTATGACCTTCCAGATTTAGAAGAGATTTTGATTTTAGGGGCTTCTTTGGTGCTAGTTTCATACATCACCTTGCACCGAAGAGCTGTACCAAATCAGAGCCCTATACCTTCCCAAGCAGTAGGTTGAGTGAGGTCCCAGGTAGTGTTAAAGCTGCTGTTTGTTTCTTCTGTAGGTTATTCAGGGTCTGATTTGGAAATATGACTGATATTTTAATAGTCGTGTCTAAATAGCTTACTCAGTGCTCCTTCTAGCATAATCACTTTCTTGTCTGCTTCTACTGCGTCTTGGTTATAGGGAGCCGGGGAGTTATTTGCGTTTGGAAGGGAATAAATAAAAACAAACTAACATTAAGGTGCGGTTACAAAGCATTGCAGGCCCTTTGAGTGTTGGGCGCTGCTTATTTTGGAGTATTTGCTGGATTAAATGTAACATGGATTTGACTGTGATGCGTCATAGACTTATCAAAGCCAAATTACTCATTAAAATAATGCTGAAATGGAAACATAACGCAGTAAACTACCATATAAATAGAAGGTTAGCAGAAAGGTAACTTGATATGTGAAACCATAAAAGAGATTTCTGAATTAATGAGGGAGACAATATTTCTCCTGAAGAGACTTAAAGATTTAGTTGAAACAGTGTAACAGCAACACATTATTTATTTCTAATGCTGCTTTATTCTTAGGCCTGTGGGACCAGACAGGAAGGAATTAGAGAGCTCTATATTACAATTTAATTGCTTGAAGGAAAAATATTATTTTTTATTGTTAGCCATTAGCTGCTCCTAGATTTATTAAAGTCATATATGTCCATGCTGTAGCACCACAGCTTGCAGCATGCATTCAAAGCTAAGAAAGTAATTGCGTTGCTTTAAACTTGGCTCAGAGAGCAGAGGGAGAAGAAAAGATGTAGAGTTGAGGCATGCTAATGGCTGTTCAGGTGTTACGTGCCTAAGATTCACATTTCCTTACATTTAGAGCAGATCTATACGAAACTGGTCTCGGTTATTCACTGGAGAAGTGTTCATATACTAACCCCACTGTGTTCATTGAGTTGAGCCATTGGGAACAGCCAGTGCTTTCTTTATTTTTTCTATTTTTTTTTTCCCTCTTTGTGTTGGCTGGGGATTTCTATATAATGTACTTTTTTGTCACTTAAAATATTAGAGGGTTTTTTTTGTTGTTTGTTTTTTTAAACCACAGGCTAAAATTGCAACTTTATTTGGCCAAAGATGTCCCTGTTTAATGGACAGGTATGTTTTTTAACATACCTGGTTTGGTATTTTGTTTTTGTTTTGTTTTTCAGGGCTGGGGGACAATGAAAGTCTTCTCTTGTTACAACTGTTGCTCATTTTTGCAAAACAAAAAGTCAGCTACACAGTGATGACTGTCCCCTACTGTGCTCTTGGCTTGTGGCAAGCAGGAGACAATGCAACATAGTTGGTCTCACCATGGAAAAAATATTTAAGAGAAATGATCTCACACCTGCTTCGGGCTAAAAGTGCTTACTCTGTGAACAGACAGAATGGCTCAACTGTTAAGCTGTAGTGATTTGACTACATGGACAGATAAGTAAAACTAAGACGTGTCTGTAATGCACAAAGCAACAAGGCTATGACAGAATAGCAGTTCAGTCTTCAGTGTATCCACTCTGATCTTTCAGGTCAATACAGTCATCGCTGCCTTTTTATGTAGGCTCTGGATATTTGCTTTCCATCATGTAAGTGGGAGGGCAAATTTCAGCCCTTGATCCTTTGCTGATCCAGTGTTCCCAGCACTAACACTGACTTTGTATGACGCAGCCAGGAGGAGGCCGTGGTATTTCACCAGCTGGTTCCTCCTCAAGTTGAGCCTTGTCTCTGAGGTAGATTAAGTTCTTCTGGAGACTGAGAGAAGCAGATGGCTCTCCAGCCTGGGGGCAGTATGCCTGTGGGAGTATCCAAAGAAGCGCTCTACCTTTTTGTAAATCCGGAAATGGATGGTCGTCTTTCTTTTGTTTCACTGTTAAATTTGGCCCATTGAGAAGAGCTTTTAGCACCTGAGGTTGAAATGCAGTATGAAAAGAGTCAGCTGAATTACTGAGATGGAGATGTTGCAGCTCAGTGCTGGTGGCTGATGTTGCCTGCAGCTGGCTTGGATTCTTTTTGAAGCCAGAGGAGTCTTCCCTTCCAAAAATATATTGTGTACTCAAATATGAATCATTCCCTTGTTATTATCCAGTGGAAGGCAGCAAAAAGATTAAAGACCATCTCAAGAGACCTTAGTGACCTATAGATAGCTAGCTCGGAAGGTTAATTGCGATAAGCTTCTATCTACAGTCCCAGCAGTGAAAGAAGGTTGTAGTATTTACGGTTATTACTGAAGCTGGATTTTGTGGGCATTGGCTTATATTGATAGCCCGTGTATGCAGACCTCCTGAAAGCGTTGAACGCGTAGGCTTGGTATTTCTGTGTGTATGCATGGATACACGTACAGTTCTCAGCAGTTCACTTCTTTAAGAACTTTCTTGGAAGCCCTGTGAGCTAGCTTCTGAGTTGTTTCAAGACCGTGATCTGTCCAATCTTGTGAAACCTGGTTGAAATGTATCGTGGGCACTGACTCTGGACTATGTGTTTTTTTCTAAGATAGAGTTAACCTAATGATACCAGGGCCAGTTCAGCCTTTCTGTGCTCTTGCAAACATTCAGCAGGGAAGGTGTGCTATTTCTGATGAATACTTCCATTGTTTGCCGTGGACTTTGGGCAGTAACTTTGGCCTTACTGGGAAAGATTCCCATTCTTTGATGCTCAGATTCTTCAGCCAGCTCTACTCTGTTGAATATAATTTTTAATCAAGTTTCCCTTTTAACTTGTAATGTAACAAGTCCCTAAATGTGTTACTTACTATCCACCAAAGAGGGTTTCTTGGCAGGATTTCCAAACAAAAACAAAACAAAAACCTCTCTATCCTGCCAAAATACTCTTAACGGATGAAGCAACAATTACTTGTGGCTTTGTGAAAATAGGCTATATGCTGTATACACTATGGAGCAAGAGACCATGATGTGTGTAGTGATGATTTGAGGTATTGGGAAATTAAGTGATCCATCAGTATCAACGCTCCGTGCCAAATATTGAGTTCAATGCTCCAATTTTTTGTGCAATTGAAAAGGGGAGTAGGAATTTCAGGAGGGAGGGTCCAGTGGTTAATGCAATGAACTGAGCCTTGGAAGGCCTGGCTTTAATTCTCCAGTTTCTACAGGCTTGCTGCACAACTGCAAACACGTTACTTGAACTCTCTGTGCCTCAGTCCTCTTTGCTCCCTCCTTTGCCCACTTCTTTTTTTAATCTCCTGTGGGAGGAACTGTCTGTAAGCCTTGTGTGTTATCTAGACAGAGGGTACTGCAGCTCAGCTGGGGCCTGGATATACCTTGACCAGGGAAATATTTGTAAGTGTTGTGGCAAATATGAAAACGTCATGTACATAGCCATGTCAGGCAGGCTAAGTGATGTATGCAGTAACAGGGAAAAAGTTGGCAAGCAGAAATGTCAACCTCGTGTTTTCATTTGGACGTATTGGTAATGTGAATATTTGTAATAGTTGCTTCCATTCCTGCCCGGGTCCCTAGCAGTATTGTTCTGCTTTTGGATAAGTTTGAATGAAGATGTCCTTCTGTAAGAAGAAAATTTAATCTTTGTTTCTCTTGAGAAGCCTTCTTCCTGGATAGATCATTAGGTATCCTGAGAGATGTACGAAGAGGGGCAGCTAGAGAGGCCTGTCAACTTGAGGAGCACGTTACTCTGGGCGATCCAGCAACCTGTGCTGGACTGATTTATAGTCTCCTTGCTTCTAGTCCCTTGTCTATAAAATACAGAAAGCCATTGCTATCCTGATACTGCCCTGCACTGGCTGTGCAGATTCACTTCTCTAGAGCACACTGAAGCTGGCACTTTCCTTTAAGTCTGTCAGCGTTAGCTGTTGTATTCGGAGAAAGCTGGGGGCTGGAATGGTAAAGGCATCTGCCTATGTCAATACTGAAGTGCATTGGCAGAAGTGACTCTGACAAATAACAGTAGCCTAAGGGCAGCAGGCCAGGGTTCTTCAGCAAAGTCTCAAGTCTGGGAAGAAGCTCACGGCAGCCCTGCTTGCACTGTTCTTCAGAGGTTATGATTTTGTGAGAGTAAAGAGCAGGGCTGTATTGGCCTGGCAGAAAGAGCACCAGTGCAAGTCTCTGCCCTTCTTGCAGTGCATTTACATGCATGCATCTTGCATGCAAGTTACATGCATTTAAAAATGGAAAATGCTTTGTAATTCGGTAGTACTGACGGATGACCTATTTCTGAGGATGTTTCTGAGGATGACCTATAGCATTTCCCAGTGTGAGAGGATCACTTCTATCTGTGTACTAATTGTTGGTGTTGGTATAGGTAAGGAAACTGTTTCCTGTCAGTATCTGATCCAGCATTAGAGCCTAGTGAAGACAAACCTCCTCTCTGAACACAAGTGGCACAACAGGCAGATATGCTACCATCATTCAAGCCAGGGGCTAGCTTCTGAAATCAAAGTATTATTTAATCATCATTAAAATGGTAGCAATAGCTGCTGCTTTGCAAGACGGCGTTTCATTCTCAGCCAGTGTGAAAGCAGGATTGAGTGTCATGTTTTGTTTTCACTAGCAGAATGTTTTGTCACTGGACCTAGGCCTAAACAAGGCAGTGATACAAGAGCTGTTTATCTGCGGGCAGGTTAGACCTACACTGCTGGACATATATGTAAAGTACTCCACACAATTGCTGAAGAGTTTGGCAGTTGCTATAGATTTAGTTTTCACACACAGATTTGGCTGCTGGGATCTAGACCAAATTACACGTGTTTGGAGGACAGCCATTTAAGATCAAACCGGCAGATACCTGCAGAGCTAAGATCAGACTGCCTGTGGTTACTTTCACTACAGAAGAGGGTGTTTTGTTTTGAACAAATGGGTAATAAGATCTCTTGTTGCGACTCCTGTTTCTAGAGATCTGAGTAGGTAGCACAAGGGTGTCTGTTCATGAAGATCAGATGAAAGTATTGAAAAAAAACAGCCACAAAACCTGGCAGTCTTGAACCAGACCTGCTGTGTAAACTGAAATTATGCAGTGCTGGAACAAGCTTAATTGACCTGCCACAAGAAGGACCTTTCTGACCTTCTGATGGAGTTTTACTTTCAAATATTAGTTCAGCCTTTGTCCCTGAAACATAAAGCAGTCTCTTCGTTAGACCCACTGAACGTTTTCCCTCTCACAGTAGAATTAATTGAAAATTTGGACCATATATGGCATGGCAACATCACAAAGAGAGAAAGATGCATAAAGCAGTGTTTCATTGAACTTTTATTTCCTGATAATTACACTTGTATTTTATTCAGATGGGTAAGAAAGTAGATACCCAAATCCAATTAAGGAGGAGTTAGACTTTAAGGTGTGCCAGGGCTTCCATCAAAAGGTGGAATCCATGGGGATTATGGCCTTTTCTACTTGGCCACTGTCTCAACAGCCACAGGAGTGCATACGAGCAGCTACCCGCCTTAAAAAAAAGACCTGCAAATCAATACTTTAAATCACTGCTGGTGTATGGGAGATTTGAGGGTGGGAAGAGAAGAAATAGGTTTTGAAAAATAAACTTTCACAAGAACTTTTTTTTTCAGTTGCAAACTGAGAATCTGCTTTCTATATATGTATGCTTTTTTGCCAACAAATGCGTGTAAGATTTTAGAATCGAGTCAATTTGTTTTGTTTTTCCATCTCTATGAGAGTTATCTTGACTTCTAGCCAATCAAATCTCTTTGGTCTGCAGAGTCTTCCTGATGGACAAAGTGCTACTGTTTGCTTATAGCTGCTGAAAGAATCACAGAATTGGCAGACGGACTTAGTGATAGAACTGATGGAACTTTCATCTGCTGTTGTTTGACAGTTTGGTCAATAAGTCGAGCCATCCAAAGGAGTGATATGAGAAGATCTGTTACGAACACTGGAGTGTTTCACAATTAAGGTGGAGGCATCATCTCATTGAGGGCTGAATCTTCACGCTTTGAAGGTCAAGTGTGAAGGCAGAGTCCTCACACTGTATCCAGTATCCAGTTTGCTCATGTTAATACCCTAGCTAGACATTTCACCTACATTTAATACTGACGGGTGTGTAAGTATATTGGCACTTTTTGTTTGTGGCTCCCAACTTCCTGTCTTTCGAAAGCCAAGCTTTGAATCTGACTCTCTATGAGAGAGATCAGTACGTTTAAATTGAACCTGTTTGAATGGAAGATGCCTTTTACGGAGGGATCCTGCTCTCAGAAAAGCTCTGAAGCATTAGATATTACAGGTGAGTCAGGTGTCACAAACCAGATGATAGGAAGTCGTTCCCTTTTACTGTAGTTCTCTAAAGCCAGCAATATCAACATGGCTACGCTCTGTACAGATATTTTTTGGGTGGTTAAGAGCACCTGATCTGTACCTTGGGTAATGCCTGATTTAAACACATTCCAAACTGCAGGTTATGGCACCAACTCAGTCTACAGCTAGGGATATACAGACTGGCTTTTTGGCAGGAACTGTCTAACTTTTGTCTGCAGAATATAATAAGTCTTTATAGTGTTTAAGACACATAAATCTTATCTCCCCCCTAACTGTCTGTAGTTCATTTCCTTCGGGGTTGGGGGCAGGGGGAAGTCCAGGTAGATGGAAGGACAATTTGAAAAAGGGAGAGATCCTGTGAAGTCACTTGAGCATGAAATGTTGGATTTAGACAATGAAGTAGCTTCCTTTCCTATCCTATTTATCATTTTAATTGCTTAAAGCATATTTCTTAGAAATAGTCAAAATACAGACTCAGACATATTTATATTTTATGCATCCCTGCTGCTGTGTTTTTTTGGATGTAAAATGGATTGGCAAAACCCATGGAGATGTTTATACAGAAAACATAATATAGTGAAAGTCTTACTGTGAATTTTGTGTTGATAGCATTTGTAATAAATCAGGAGAGTCAATTACTTTACTCCGCTATATGTGCAGTAACTACTGTCACATTGCATGAAAACATTACTTATCTACTCACTGTAAAGATGCCAACTATCTCTGGATCAAACTGTGCTGAACTATGAAGTCAGACTTCTTGCAAGGAAGAAGAACTTGCAAATCATTGAAATATATGTGCTGGTGATAAAGCCAAATGTTTCTGACAAACTACTTTACGAGGATTTTTCTTATTTGTTGTTTTCTCTGCTGAAGTGAAGGGGGAAATTCACATCAGTTCCTTAAATTGTTAATGTCAAAGTAGTTCTTAGGGGGACACAAAGGTATCAAAAAGTTTCTTTTTACTACTTGCCAAACAGAATCAAGGCATCAGTCTTGGTATCCTACCGGGAGAGAAATACTGGATAGGTGATTGACTTTCTTATTTCTAAATGTCTGTCCTCTTCTCAACATTTATTCTGGTGTCAGGCTGAGCCTGGAATGAGGGACTCAAGAACAGTATATTTAAACAAAAATACCTTGAAAGGATGTTCTGATCTCAGCTTTTGGTTATCCATTGTGGTTCTAAAAACTGTAATACTTGTCTTTGCCTGCAGGCCAGTTGGAACGTCTTACTGAAAAACTTAGGAGATGCATTGATAACTGCAGCCATTAGAAGAATTGAGGAAACATCACCTTCATACTATGTTTAAATTTTTGCTCTAGAACCAGCATGAGAACAAATAATTTGAGGTTCATCCTCAATTAAAAAAAAAAAAAAAAATTATGACCTAAGGAAATGCTGAGTCTGTAAGAGAAAGTCTGGCTATCAGTAAGCAGAGATCAGCTGGTCGTTTTGAGTGCTGGAGGCTTCTGGGAGAGAAGGCATCTTGTCTCTGATGTGTGCTTGCAAAAGAGCTGGAGGGTAAGATGAAACAACTGCGTGCAGGGCCACCTGAGCTTCTCAGCATTGCTTTATGAGAAGAGGACAGAAGGCTGCTTCTTTTTTTAAAAGAAATTATTTGTATGTATGCCTCTAAAAGTTCCCATCGCTTATCAAGAAATGGTTCTTCTAAAACATCTGTAAGCTGTAAGCCATCCATTCTATTATTTTTGAAACAGTACAACACTAGAGAAATAATTGATGCGATAGAGAGCACTGAAACTGCGCTTGTAGGGCTGAAGGTTGGTACCATCAAAATCATCTGCATCAACTGTGCTGTTCTGGAAGCCAGTTTTGGCTGAGCCAACTAAGATACTTCTGAACTAGCTACAAGGACCTTTTTGTGAGCTGACAGTTGGCTTGCAACAGAAGAGGCTGAGTAATCAAGCAATTACGGCTGAAATCAGAATCAGCCACTTGAAGCCTGTGTTGTTTTTGAGTTTGTGTTATGTTTGGAGTTGTTATGTGAGTTTAAAGATCTTGAATCATTTTCTAAGCCTGCACATTCAAATTGATTGAATACTGGATGCTATAAAAACAATTACTTCAGCACAGATATGCTTACACAACTCCCTTCTAATTTCTGGTAACCAGAATCAGGCACTCCAGTTGTCTTTGGTGAAAAGCCATTGGGTACAAACAAGCTGTAACATTTATCCAATTGGATGACTGAGGAAATTAATGCATTTCTGTAATAAAGTGGCCTTCTCTTATTGGTACACCCGGCCCTTGCACGGCTGTGAAAAGATTTGTTGTTTACCCTGTCCAGGACTCTCTTAATTAGATACCAAAAGGAATGTTACTGTTCCTATCTGAGCTGCTGTGCTATAAATTGAGGATTTATCACTGTACCCTCTGCATCCTGCCAGGTTTCACTCACACGTGCAAAACTTTTCTCAGAATACGAAACTGTACCTTTCTACGTAGACAAATGCTAAGTGAATTATGCGACGAATCCTTGTGAAAATCCTTTATCCCCTTTGGGTATTTCCAAAATAATTAAACATTTTCCAAAAATGTCCGTGCAGATAAAGAAAAATCCTATGCAGGGATTACTGAGGCCTTGCGGTTCTTCATCTTGAAGTGAAGCTAATGCACAAGATGGCATTTTGTGTGCTGTTGCAGCATTCTCCCTACCACTGGACGTCCCTCAGATCTGCACATAGTGTCCTTATTATTGATGTAATGTCACCCCGAGTGTGGAATAGGTTGCATAATGGGGTGAATTCTGTATGAATATTCTTCTTGTCATCCACATTCTGCAGACGTAAAACCACTAGCTGTCTTTTAGAGAAATCCATTGTTTCATCATTCATAATTGTACAGCACTTTCCAGAAATCTTCTCAGAAGCATCCCTCATGAGTTTTAGAGCCATAATTTCCATTATCTCATGTTGAGTAACTGGATTTGTGAATTTGTCTTGAGTCATTTTCAGCTACTTTGAAATATGAGGATCACATTCTGTTTGCAAACGAGTCAGCTAAGATTGATTTCAACTTTACTCTTTGCTAAAGGGTATATTTTCGGTTTCTTCAGTGCAGTGGTGACGCAGTGGAAGTCTGTCATGCAAGATAATATCTTCTACTTACTATTTTCATAAGGATCTTCCTGTTTTCTCTTTTCTTTAGAGAACATTGAAAACTTAGCATTTCACCCACATTCTTGTGGTCTTTTGAACGATATCAGCTGCTTTTCAGTGATCTCAAATGGGTTTTAAGATTTTTCCCTCCGTAACTGGAAAACATGAATGGCATAACAGCTTAATCTGTGCACTTAGTCAAAAGTCCAGTTTTGCAGTGCAGACTACAGCAGTAGAAACCACATGTGCTGTGACTGCCTTGAGAATCAGAGAACTATTAAAAATCCTCAAATATGGGAGCTGAACACACAGCCTCATTTATAAAATAAAGGAAGTATGTTTTCTTAGATGGCATGCCTCCGAAATGTTAAATGTCTGGAGTTGGAGTTTGATTCTGCTGCAGACAATGTCAGATACAGCTGAATACTTCAGCTAGCAAAAGCTCTATTACTTAACTGCTATGAGATTTTGTTGGTTTTGTTTTCAGCAATCAAAAAACTTTTAGTGATTTTTCATTCCTGTACTTTGAAGTTATGCCATCTAATTCTGTTGTTGTTGGGTTTTTTTCCCCCCACTTTATGGGAGTGGGATGCAAAAAGCCCACCAAAAAATCCTGGACTTACTGTTGGCTAGCTGCCTGTTTCTTAGCTGATGATAATTCTTGAAACTTGGAGACAGAAGAGAAGAAATGATCAGAACAGAGAAGGTTGGCTGGACCTACACTGTGCCTCCTTAAGCAGTGAGTATCCTTGTGCACAGTGCATTTGAGAGAAGCAGGACAAATAGTGTAAAAGAAATGAGAGGAATTGAGCCAGGCCCCAATGGAAAGCCATTTTAGGTTACACTTCCATCCAGAAAAGAAGAGCCCTCTGGACGCCACTGTAGAAGAGGCTCTCCATCCAGAACTGTCTCCCAGGACCCCTTCTAGGGGAAGCAGCAGCTAGGACCATTGAAGACCTGTATATCTGAACTAAAGAAAACAGCAAACTGGATGACCAGGGAACTGATCTTGGTAACTGTAATTAACATACAAATTGCTCATCGGTCTTCTTGCTCTAGCTGTGTGGCCCCCCATCCCCTCCCAGTCCCACTATTCCGAAATGAGCATCCACACCCCTGGCAAATTGTGTGCCTCAAAAGGAATGTGTCAGGACCTCTTGCAGCGCTGTTCATTCAGTTTCTGATGGCCAGCTGTAAGAAAAATGCTTAGGTACCTAACATGCCTTTTTGCTAGAATTTAGGAGCTGATGCTAGAAGGCTTTGTTGGCTGACTGCTCAAGTGTTCAGTGTTTGGAATTAGAGAAAAGCCAGGAAGAAATGTGCTTTTGGAGTGCATTCAGTGCACTTTGACTTTCTTGAAGTACAGAGTATCAATATAGCAAGTTGCAGAGGTCTTACTTGGAACTGGCTGCTTGACTGTAGGAACTTTTTCATGCCTTGAAAGGGCACATGCTGATCCCAGATGTTAGAAATAATCAAAGCAATGTGATGGCTAAAATACGGAGTATCAAAAGTATCACTCTAATCTGTGTGCTAAGTACCATTTGAAACTGTAGATTCAGAAAAGAATTCAGGAAAAAAGATAAAGAAATGCTAAGATGTCATTTCAAAATTATAATTAAACCCAAGTATGAGAACCTGAATTTAAAAATGAGTAGTGAGAGATGGATTTGTTTTGTACATTTCAGTTGAAAAAGAAGTTCAATCAGATTAGCTGTACGTGCTAAAACTGTTATCTTGAGATGGCTGTGTCTGTGCAGTGATGTGAAAAATAAGAGCACCTGGTCACTGAGAGGAAAATGAGGTAGATATAAGGTAATTTTTAGAAATAGGTAAGAAGGATATAGAGGGCATGTGTTGCTGTGTGGGTCTTCAGCTAGATAATAATGACACGCTTGGTATTACACGGGTGCCATTTTGTTCTGAGTTACCACCTTGTTTTGTACTGGTAATGTGAGAAATGTTATCTCTGTTGTTCTCCTTTTGTGGAAGTACAAAATGTGAGGAAGTAGTTTCTAGTGCCTGGTGTGCCCAGCCTTTTTGAGAAAGGTCTCGAGCAGGCAAAAGAGAACCACTTACAGAGAGAAAAATCCTTGTCACCACTTATGTAGCCACTTGTGTTTCTGGTCATGGGGTAAAAGAACCAGTAGTGATAATCATTTTGGTAACACATTCAGAGCCCCATGGAAAAATGCAAAATGTCATGGAACCAAAGAAAAAGAATGCATCATTTGAGGAAAAGGCTTGTTCTTAACTGACATAACTCACTGAGCTCGAGATGTGCACCACACAAGAATTTGGCTCATGCACCTGCAACTTCATGTATGGGCACTGGTCTGCTCCTATATGTAACAAAAATAAACCTGGTACCTACTCTGCTTTTGGGGAATAGAATGGACGTTTAGAAGTCCACGAGGAGCTTGAGTCAAGGGACCCTTTACTAAAACTGCACCTATCCTTGCCAACTGCAATGTAATATCATCACCCATGATGTGATGTGCAGGAGGTGAAAACAGTTTTAGCTGGTAATCTTTCAAGACTTAGGTAAGCAGTACCTGTGATTTTACAGTGATCGATCGTACTGTGACATTGCACAAGTTGAAAGTAGACCTTGTTGACCGCAAACAATTTTTTTCCCAGGTATTCATGGCAGGGTTATTTTCCAATATAAAATTTCAACTTGGTGTTTTCTTTTTGCATTGTGTCATTCCATGATAAAGAAGCCTCGAATGTATATTTGAGTCTAGCTAACATAGGGTTTTACTTCACTGTGCAAAGTGAGGTGGAGTTTCAGAAAGCAGCACTCTGCCTTTGCAGCCAGAACAGTCATTTACTGCTGTTCTGCTACAGCATTTCCTGTGTACTTGAAAGAAATTCAGGGTTGTGTCTGTCAGTAAGCATGACTGCTATCCACAATTACTTTTAGTAATTAGAATTTTAAAAGAAATTTGTGTTTTTGTGTAACAAGGGACAGGATGTGACCACAGCTTGACTTGTTAGGCATAGAAGGTAATGCCTAGCTATTTAGTGTGAGATGAAAGGCATGGCTTTACTTGGGAAGACAGGAAAAGTGTAGCTCTTAGCACCATGATATGAGTTGGATGTTTCTGTCCTACCCATGCAGCTGAATCAGCTCTTGTAGTATTGGGATCTAGGTACTGGAGACCTGCTTAAGGGCAGAAAGCTGGTGAATCATTATCTTTTATAGTGTTTAGGAACACATTGAGGAAGCATCTGTTGGAGAAGAATTGGATACAATTTATTCTGATGAGAGACATGGTCCAACAGATGACCTCTTCATCCCCTCTGACGTACAAACACATGTATTGGTTTAAAGGTCCAATACTCTCTTCTGAAGCTGGAAGCAAGTGCTGAAGAAACAGAAGAAGGTGGCAGGTGTCTAGTCAAACTTGGACTGCATTCTTCCAGCCTCTAACAGTTGTAGCTTAGGAAGTTGCTTATCTAGTACTCCTGTTTTGTAGACCTTGGCCAGTTTTACAGTCACAGTATTCACCATATCTCATGACAATAAGTTTCATGACTGTTAGTTAACCTTCTCACTAAGAGCTAGCCATTCAGCTTGATGATACAGACACAGCCACATGTTTTCTTTTGCTGCATGTTCTGCTTTGCACCTTGTAGGAGATCTAGTGGCATGGTCCATAAGCAGTGTGCTGCATGGTGTTATTTTACTGGCTGAATTGCACAATGTTTAAAGATATGTCAGGAAAGGAAACTTGTCATCAGTGCAGGATAAAACTCAGTTTGCTGGAAGCAGACGCACACTTGAGTCTTACACCGTGACCTTTAGGGTGGAATGAGATAATTTTAAAAGGCCATCTTGCTTCAGAGAAGCCAAACTGGAGTGGGAGATGGGGCAATCATTGAAAACATGAGTACTGAATTGTTCTTGAGCTGTGTTAGGTTCAGATATTTGTGCTAACATCTGGTTCCTCTACTACTTTCATCTTAAATCTAAGCTGGATTTTCTTGGTAAACAAGCAGTAAATTCATCACTGAGCCTTCTAAAAGGCATTATAAGTTATTTTAAAGATCTTTTTGGAGTTCTATTTTAATTGCACAATAAGCTTCCATTCATGAATAAAGATGCCTGCTTGGGGCGTCAACAACCATTTTTCTTTCCTGCATTTCAGCCATGTTCTCTGAAATGGGCCAAAAAAAATCTCTTGCTAGATACACCAATAGGAATTGATTTTGAAAGGGAGAAAAAAAATAAATTATTATTCCTTCAGATATTCATACAGCTGTGAATACATCTTGATTCAATTTGTACCAAGTGGTGGGAAAACACTTTTTGAATGATTCGAAAGCATTTAATAGTCCTGCGATGCACAGTTGATTTACAGCTGAGCTGTACTAGATTTCAGTGTCATGTGTCTGAGAGTTTGAAGGTATGATATGGAAAATTATTACCTTCCCTGTTATTCTGAGTAATTGCTCTCTAATGGACTCCTCCAGCACTGAGACTGTTTTATTGCTTAAGGTAACTGTTAGCTGATGGCAGTTAATACAGCTATGATAATATGCTGGCTCCTAGGAGGATGTTGTCTGTTCCTTAGGTGACAGATGCCCTGTGCTTTTCTGCTGCTGCTAGCTTTGCATTTGCTTTGTTAAAATGATTACAAGACAACTCGGAAAATTTAATTAAAAATGAAAAGGAAAGTCCTTTTTGTGCAGGAGTGATAACTGGCAATAGTGGGACAGAGGGATTGCTGAAGGCATTTGGATCCTTGGTTCATTTTAATTCAGAGTCCTGCTTTAGGCAGCAGACTTTTCTGACTGCTTCAGGGAGGGAGATCCTCCAGCTCACTTGCTATATGGTAATTTCTTTCTACAGAAGTTTGGTGAGCATCTTCTCTTACTTTTGTATTTGTCTTTTTCATTTAGAACTGTCTAGCATGAAAGTAGTCCTGGGCATAGCTCCCCATGTACAGCATGCTGTGCAGCACGCAGCCAGACTGCTCATTTCTTCTGTTTCGATAATGATGCTGTTATTGGTAAAGCAGAGCAGTTTAGGCTGGTGCTGCTGAACCCCAGCTGAATGAGCTGCAAGGTGAGACATGTGGGCTCCTGGGTCTGTGGCAATCCCCCTGTTCAGGAGTGAGCCTCACCTCTGGGCAGCAGGGAGGAAGGCCTCAGTTCTCTTTCAAATGTGTGGATTAAAAGCTAAGGGATGGCAGTGCTGGCATCTCTGCCTTCAAGAACTATTTTGTTGTTATTTGTTTGCTTGTTCTGTTTTTAGATTGATGTGGTGATTTGTCTCAAACAGGCGCTGTGGACCTGTCAGATTCCTTGCAGAACTGATTGGAGATACAAATGAGAACTAAGCACACGTTTCACCATGCTTGTGCTTGTCCTTGTGCTGTGATGAGGCCATAGCTTACTGTACATGTTAAGTGGGTTGAGATATAATGATGCAACATCAAGCCATGACTGGCTTTTGATGTTTCCCATTATGAATGGTGAAAAGGGAGGTAAAGTGGGTGGCTTTCTCCTTTCTGCTTCAGAAGTAGTCTCTTTGGCAGAGACTGCTGGTGCTGTCCCATTCCTGCAGCAGTACGGCCCCTGTACTTGCAGGCTGCCAGATCAGGCTTTTATCCTTGCTTCTTCTCTGCTCCTTTTTAGGATATCTTGCTCAGGTGAAAGAAGGGAGGCCTGTCTGAGACTTTCTAGAATGCTGTTGGCTTTTTAAGATGTCCTGGCTGTCAGAAACCCCTGGAGAAGTGCTGTAGAGCACTTGGTCAGTTGTCACACTCTGGATGCACTAGATGTACTCCAATAAACTTTTGCTGTGGTTTATTCATGTCCAGTGAGACTTTGTCTCATGGACTGTCTGCCTTTAAGAGAATTCAGTGACCTTCCTGAGGGGAGATGTTAGTGGAGTGTGGGTTGGGAAGCAAGAGAATTGGACTGCAAGGAGGGAGCTGTATTGTGCTAGACGAAAAAAGAGAGGAAAGAGTGATGTTTTGAAACAGGATGATACACATCTATAGACTGATGCTGAGAACAGAGGAGTTTAGGGAGAGGGCAGGAGCTGTCACTGTGATCCAAGCCAGAGGAGACCTGTCTACTCAACAGAGCAGCAAATCTGAGCTTTCTTGTGTATATGTATTTTTGCATTGCAATCTGCTTAAGAAAGAAAAGTACATTCTAATTGCACTCTAAACAAGCATTTCTCTTTCAGCATTTTACAGCTGTTTCTCTTGTGCAGTGCCAAGCTGATCTTGGTGAGATGTTATAGCACAGCATGGACACGAGCCCAGTGGGCAGATGTTTCTTCTGCTGCTTTTTCATTCACTGTTTCAAGAGGCTGTTGAGGAAGAGAGACTGTTTTGCTCCTTTACGATGCTTTATAATCCAAGAATCCTGTTACGGCGTACAGAAGTGTACATCTGGTTTAGAAGCACTCGGGTGGCCCAAAAAATGTGCTCAGCAGGAAGCAAGATGCTTCTAGAGCAAATGCTGCAGTCTGACTGGAGTTAACTTCATTTAAGACTAAAGAGCAAAGATAATAGATAAAATAGTGGCTGCTGGAAAGGTGACAGAGGAGCTGAGCTGAGATACAGGCTGTCAAAGCTACGTGAAGTGCTTTGAGCTGTAAGGCTCTTGTGTTTAGTTGTAAGATATGTGTACAGCATAAGCTAATGATTTGATCCTGCTCTTGTTCAAGCTGACAGGAGTTTTGCTAAGTGCAATGAGAGTTTGGATAACGAGGATGATGGGAGAAAAACGCTGTTACCTGTGACAAAATGTTGTTGGAAAGATTGTCTTTCTGTACCTTCTCTGTAGTTAGTTAGCTTGAGGGGTCTTTTTTTTCCCTCTTTTTTGAATTCAGAACCTTTCCAAAACAGAAGTCAAACTCAGTTTACTTAAAAGCATTGTGAACTGATGAGAATTTTTTCCATGGGAGAGTGTGAAGTCCTGAAATAAGAGTCAGAATTGTGTCCTGCGAAAGTGATCTGAATCCTGCAGCTGTGCTACACAAGCTAAGAGCAACACCTTTGATCAGAGTGCTGCAGAATGGGCGTATATATGCTTGGGAAGCAGCTCTGCTGTACCATCTGCAGAGATGCAGGCTGGGCGGGCTGTGCTCAGTTTACGATTGCAGTGTCACCCCGCTAGAGGGATTTTTCACTTGCTGAGCTCAGCCGCACTGCTTTGCTTCTGTGCAGAGGCTGCTGGAAGCTACAGAGCAGAGATGGAACACTGCTTCCCTTGGTACAGCCTGCTCTCCAGCTTGTTTGAAGTGACCGTTTAGCCCTGAGAAATGACATTGGAGTTGGTAGTTTCAAAGGGAAATGTGGTGAAATTACATTCTTAGTCTTCATGCAGCTGTAGGAAAGGGCCAGCTTCTTGGAAAGCAAAATTATTTACTGTTAGATGCTGAAATGTGAATGTAGGTGTCTGGTTGCAGAATGTGCGTTTGAAAACTGTAGCCTGTTTTTAGTTTAAAATATCATTGATACTGGAGACAAAAGTAAAGATTCTGCTCCAGGTAAAGAAGCCAATGCACCATAACATCCCTCTGCACTAAGACATCTCACTTGTGACATCTCAGCTCACTTCAGAGCTTCAAATTAGAAACAGCTCTGCTTAGAGGCCAGATCTGTAGGTTCATTGTGGAATTAATGAAATGACAGAGATACTTCCCAAACATTGATTCAGCCACATGAGATGTGGAGTTGTGTCTTTGCTGATTCTCAAACAAGGAAGGTTTCGATGCATTAGAGAGTTACGAGTTAGAAAGAGTGAGCCCAGGACTGAATTTCAGTGTGAAGTTTTGGATAAGCTGTCCTGAATTGAGCCACAGATTTTGATTTGCTTTCTAAGGAAGGTGGAGCCATCATGGTGCTTTTTTGGCACAGAAGACCAGATATTGAGTTAAAGAATCCCAATAAAGGCTGAGATGAAGCCAACACTGATCAAAGCTGGCTTTAAAATTATTTTGCTACAGTGGAGCAATACCAATCCCCTTGATTTTCTATGGGCTTTATTTCAGCGGTTTATTTCAGTTTTCTGAAATGTGCTCTTGATCAGTAGCTACTGCAGGCAGCACCTTGGTGAGCCTGCCGACTTCATGAGAAGATGGTACAAAGCGGGTGAATGAGAACTCAGGAACAGGGATGATAGGTAAGGAGTAATAGGCTACATTTATCTTGGGAAGTGGCATCAGCTGGAACTGTAGAATACTAACTGTATTCTAGTTTCCAGATAAAGACAGACGCAGAAGTTTGGAGTAAGCACTGCTTGTGACGTTAGGAAGAATGGGAATTCTTGTCAGAAGAATCTTGCAAGAGATGCCCAATAGAAACTTTGTAGTATGCTTTAATGGATAAATGAAAGCAAAAATGAAACAATTAGTTTAACAAGAAGTTTTCATCAAATGCATGTCGGGGATGCTGTCCTCTGCCAGCTCAGTGGGTAGAGTTACAAAAGAGATCAGAGCGGAAAGAAAATGGAGTCAGTCAGTGGAGTTAATCATAAATCCAATTTATGGATGCAAAAATCATCCCATTCACTAAACAGGAGTTTCCTGCATTGCTTGTTTTCAAGTTTCTACATCAGTCATCAACTGATCTGTTACCTGCATTAAATGTTTGTTGTAAAATTTTTCCATTTGCTTTCACAGTTCAGATTGTGTTTATTCTAGTTTCAGTCAGAGCGAGGACAGAATTTGGCCACTTCATTGTGTAATAAATTAGCATTCTCTACTTCAGCCTAGTAAGTACTCATTTCACTTTATCTAAATATTATCGTTTTCTTCTTCTCTGAAAAAAAATGAAGAAGCTCTTTTGAAATTTTGACTCATACCCCAAGCCTTTGTAAAATTGGAATGCATAATAAACATAAAACCAATTCTTATCTGAGACTGGGGGGGAGGGAGGGGGAAACAGAATTCATTTTTGATGCCTCTCTTGTGCAACCCAGCATTCCCTCAAAGAAGCAAGATTCCAGTGTTAGTGGAAAGCTTTTTGTAAGACATACTGCCCCATGCCAGCACAGCATGTAATGCACACCAAACAGGCTAGCTCATGAAGAAAAACATGTTTACAGAAACTGAAATGACTGCTTTGTTGTTTACTCATGAAAAGAGAATGGCGTCAGGAGTGCTTCAGGAGGGAATTGAGCTTTTGAATTATGCCTGAAACAGCACGGCAGTGTGACCAGACAGAATTTTTGTGATCTTGAGCGTTCCAGGAGCTGCTGAACAAGTGCCCCATCAAACCACTGATCTGGGAGGCACAGAGAGAGGCGCTGTCATCTAAACACACGGCTGCGCACACCACACTGCCCAGTCACCCCAGGGAAAGTGACTCACAGTTCAATAAAAGCAAATCCTGCTCCATAACCTCACCATCGGCACTTCCAGAGCCTGCTGTCTAATTTCACTGACGAATCAAGCTCACTTGGCTATTTCAGTGCTTCAGCACCTGCCCTAAATTGTCAGTAATATGTGAGGGGTTGCATGCAATGATGCTGGCCCTCTTACAGCATTTTACAGAAATCTTGTTCCCAGCTTCAGGCTTTTGGAATTCCTCTGGCTATTATTGCCTGTTCACTCCTATCTGCTCTCCTTGAGAGATCTAAAATTGACCCTGGGTGTTTTTTTAACCTCCTGACAGTTGCACATCATATAAGTGCTTGCTAAATGTTTCTAGCCTCTCTAGCTTCATATATTTTATGTGGTTTTTATATATTTATTTTGAACTTGAATTTGAGATGCTTCCTTGGATTTATTTTTAAAACTTCTCACTATTTCTGTTGTGCTTTGCAATGCTGGTGCTTGTGCCTCCAAATCAGATGGCTTTTGTTGTTGTTGTTACTCTTTTCTTTTGTTTTTCCCTAAAGAGCAATTTGTACTTCATGTAGTGGAAGTGTCTTCTGGCTCCAGGCCTGAGATGCTGAGCTCCTACCCATTGTGGTTGCAGGCTTTGTTTCATCCCTGTTCACCTGGATATGGAAGATGTTCCAAGTATTGTCAATGTCTATGGTGAAGCAAATAAGATATGTGTACCCTGCCTGTTCCAGTTTACCAGGGTAACCAGGATCTGTGGCTGTGCTGGAAGTATCTGGGCAAAACCTGCTCAAGGCAAGAGAAAGAAAAAAAAAAGCAACACACAAAAAGTGTAAAAATACTGACTACGAAGGATGCCAAGAAGTAGATTACAGATGATGACTTTACCTTCTTTCCTGGTAGAACAGCTGCCCAGCAGGGCTTCCAGCTAGGTGCTAGAGGAGAATTAGCTGTCGTGAGCAATGTTAATAGAAAGCATTTGTGTTGTGAATGCCCAGCCAGCAACCAACCTGAGTGAGATATCTGTGCAAAGAACAGTGAGGAAGTGGGCACCTTTTGTTTGTTCAAAGGCAGGGAATGGGGAGAGGGGTGATTCACACACAAGGCATCAGTTGGTGTGCGTTTCCCTTAAAGACCTTATTCAGGGAGTTGTGCAAATGTAGCAGTGCTCTTGTAGAGCTTATCATATGATTTGTAGGTCCTTACCCTTTAATTTCTTTCCTGCTCCTTGTTGGTACTCCTTGTCTTTGCTGCTCTAGATTTTCTCTCTCACAAAAAATGGTGTGTCTGATATGGAGTAGCCCTATATTATTCAGATTAATTCATATCCTACAAGCAGTGCAGTCTTTGAACGTTCTGGTTGTATTGGTGGTGTTAATACAGTCCTCTCTCAGCTTTTGGGAGCATCGTTTCCTTAGTGTGGTACTTCGGAGACAAACTGAAAGGTGAAATAAGGGTAGAGACCAGCTCAGCTGTCAGTCTTGGAACTGAAGACTGATTTGGCTATATGCTTTGCCTCCTGCCAGTGCAGATTTATGGTGATTTATCCATTTGGCCAAGGAGTGCATTTTCTAGAGAAACCAGTGTAGCTGAATCGATATCCTTCAGTTTTCTTATCTTGCTTTCTGTCCTTAACTTCATCCTCTGCATGCACCTACACTTCCATTATCAAACAACAAACAGCAGCATGTCCTGTAGGATTACTGCTGTCCATTTGCCTTTCTTCACTTTCTTGTTATTTCTCTGACTTTACGGAGTGATCTCGTCCTTCTCCCCATGTCTGCTGTGCAGGCAGGATTGATTCTGGTGCTTCAGCAGTGGGAGGTGAGTGGCTAAGCAGAGCGACTCAACTATCTTGTGCTGCCCTCGGCACAACCAGGAGACAGAGACTGGAACAAAGAAATTGCAGAGATAAACAGCTGGCTGCGTGGGGGTGAGTCATGGGATCAGGAAGATGCATGACACAAAAGTGTATTGCAGCAGTGGCAACTGCTTCCTTCTCCTCAAAGGCTGATGCTTTTGTGGCAAACAGAGTGCGTATGACTCAGTTGACTTTGCTGACTCCTGCACAAGTCTGAATGAAGGCCAGGCTGACCCCCATGGTCTGCAGGGAGTTGATCCTGTTGATGCACATAGCTGTGAGATGTCTGAGCCCTGTCTCAGCCTGCAGTACTGGCAGGAGATCGCTGCAGTCTGTACCCAGACTGGAGGAGTGCAGAGCATGGGTCTTCTAATGCTCACTGTGAAGTGCTGCTTCAGAGGAAGAAAGTAAAGGGTAATGAAGATCTGTTGGGGTTCTCCTTATCTTGTTAGAAGAATTACAATAGGAAACTAAGGACAGCCTTCCTTAGGGGCTCTGATGGGCACAGCTGCTGCTGCAGGGTCTCTCCTGTAGATAAGGCAGCATCTTACTCAGGGGTTGCCTGGGCTATTGGTGCTCTGCTTGGGCATGGGCAAGGCACGCTTTCTGCTCCTCATCCTCCCTTTTCACCTATCACCTCTTGTTTTTGTTTAGCCAACGTGTACAAAAGCAGTGGCTATCTGTTTTCTGGCACAAGTAGCCTTGACTTCAGTGATTGCTGTTAGATGCTGCCATTAACTAACATGTAGCATAAGCAGGTTCAGGCAGTTGCTGAATAGCTCCACAGTGAAGTAAGCAGGCAGCCCAACAGCACGACTGTTTGTCTCAGGACTCAACTTTTTCCTGGCAGCATCGCTTTGAAAGGGCAGAGTGAGGTGGATGTTGGGCCAATATAAAACATGAACAAGTAGGGTGGCAGTGGGCCAGTTAGTAGGGCTTCATATTTGGTAATAATGGGGTTTGAGGAAGTATTGAAGAGCAGGCATGCTGTTAGTTTAACATGGTTGTAAAGTGTATTTTGTCGGGATTGGCATGAAGTTATGTGGTTAGTGGATTGAGGTTTCCTTTAAAAAAAAAAAAAAAGCAACATGTGATATTGCTGAAACATCTACTTAACAGATTAAGTACTGGGCTCAGAGTCACTGAAAAAAAAAGGCACAAATTCTTTATTAAGGAGGTGAGGAATCACTGGAACAAAATGAAGGCTCTCAACCTCCTGAATCAAGTGTGGGTGCTTTTTACAGCAGTTGTGTTCAGCTAGAACATGAGTTTGTGGGATCAGTACAGAGACAATTGAGGGAAATTTGGTCTGGCAATCTCAAAAAATGTCTTTAAAAACATAAGCCAAGCTCAGAGCCAGGGTTCTCTGATGGATGGTAAGGGCAGCTGTTAATCATATCACATTCCTTCTAACCTCCTCCAGATTTTCTATTATCCTTAAAAGAGTCTGATGTAACTCAGAGTTGAGGACTGTTCAGTGAAAATAAGAGCGAGTCGAACAGCGTTACTTTTACCCCAGATCAGCACTCTGATTCAGTACTGTTCACTTCAAGGTATCAAGTGGAAGGGATTCACTGGCATGTTCTTAGCTGACAGCCCTTTGGAGTGCAGCTTTAACGAATGGGAAAATTGTTATTTGACTGATTATTTTTCCAAGAGCTAAAACAGAAATAAGAATTAGGACACTGCATTTTCCAGTGTCATTTGGTAACAATTTCAATAAATTTGATGGATTTCTACCCATATAAATTCACTGGAGGATCAGAATCAGGCTTGTTTATATTTGCATGATTCAATTGTAATTGCTTTCATGTCTTCACTGTTCTTTCCATAGTGATCTCCTTGGACTTTTGAGTTTGAAGAACTGTTTTGAGACGGGAGGTGCAGGGAGGAAGGGGGATGATAAAGACAAAGAGAGAAAAGCCTGTCTGCAAGGCAGATTTTTTTCCAGACTCTCACAGCTATATTAAGAAGTACCTGGAGACAAATAAAAAGAGAGGTATTCCTAGGCCCAGCACAGAAGCTAGTTGCTCATAAAAACGCACAGTCTGCTATCTAACAGTGTATTTGGGCAGCTCTTGTTCTTGTGCCAGGTTATTGTATTATGGGTGTTCCGCAGTGGGCTTCTCTTTCTGTCTGGAGGAGAGCCTGCCAGCCACCAGCCATGGCCGCGGTGTTTGCTACCTGTGACCATGAGCAGAGGGGGCCTCATTTGAAAATGTCTTTGTTATTTTTTTTCTTTTTTGTGCTATTAAGTGATTATTCTCTGCAGACCCCAGCCAGGATCTCGGTTTTCCACACGATGCACGTGCAAACTTCCCATGAAAGCTGAAGGACGTGGAGAAGCAGAGGCCAAAGAGGGCTCTGTGGGTCGGTGCAGTGGGTGCAGGACTGCCAAGTTTCTGTCTGTTGCTGTGTGCACAATGCATACTGCAGTCAGAAAGCAGACATAGCATGCCACAAAAGCGTGAAGTCTCTGCTGTCCTATCTTGTCTTAGCAGGAGGGATGTGGTGGGGATTGAGGGCAAGGAGCTGTATGCCTCTGGGCGGTGAGAGAAGAGCTGTGCTGGGATGGGAGCAAGGGGACTGGTACCTACTGGGGACAGCACAGCTGAGCTTCATGGGCTGCTAATGCCTGGAAATAGAGGCTGCTGGTGACTGGGCCCCTGGCAGGGTGCTGCTGAGAGGCTGCAAGTGTGGTGCCCTGATACGGCTCTGTGGCAGGCAGTTGCTGTGCTTTGTTCCTCACTGTACTTCTGATCCCTTGGGAGTCACCTCATTCAAACCAAACTGGGAATCACTGCAATAGTCTGAGATGAGAGGCGTTAGCAGACAATGGAAAGGAAGAGGGATTAGGTGTGAGAACAGAAGGAAGAGGGAACCTGTCAATGTAGGGGCATACTCTGTGGGCTCAGGAAAAGGCAGTAGGGCTGGGTGGGTTGTTTGGAGTGGATGATGCGCAGTTGAATGAGGTCCTTTGCAGGTATCTGAGTTACCAGGGAGTAGCATTTACCAAATGTTCACATACATCTTGTACAGTAACATATTAGTGTTCAGGATCTACTCTGCATTCTCGCTTCAGCAGGATCTTCCCATATTTCCTAGTGTTGGTAAGCTGCTTGATACTACTGTCTCTTGTCTCTGTAACCCAAATACCCGTATCTGGAGGGCTAGGACTTCAGGCCTAACAATGAACATCTCTGGTTCACTTATCCACGTCACTATGGGCACAAAGCATTTTGAAAATTTGCTAGAACGTTTCTGGTAGCAGAAACGAAACACTGTGTGAATACCACCTTTCAAAATGCCAGGTCACCTGGATTTCAGGCGGAGTGAAAGGCAAGAAGATGGCTATTTCATTTCCTGTGATGGAGTTTGTTGGGATTTCTGTTATCAGACTGTGCCTTTCTGTCACTGGGTTGTCACTTGAGCTTTACAGCAGACAATTTAGCAAAAAATAAATTCTTCGTGTTTGAATGAATCAGAATTTAGCTTAGTCTAGCCAGTTTTGGGAGGTTTTGAAGGGCACATGGCTGGTAAATCACAGAAAACCTGAAATCTGTCATGGAAAAACTGAAAAGAAATTGTAGCAATGCAAATAATGTCACTCAGGTCTACTTTTCTGATACGATGACAAAAAAAATAAGTCAGCTCTATTGAGTACACTAAAATAAATGAGTGCACAGTGAGTTCTAGTACAAAATTAAACTAGCTACGGTCTTACAGGCAACCTAGATGTGCATTCCTCAGTGTCAGAACCATCCACTGGTTCCTCCAACCTATTTTTCAACCACAGAAGATTTAATTGTTGCAAATGGAATACTTGTTCTACAGAAGTCCAATAAATCTGCAGTCTGTCTTCCCAGTAATCAATCACAGATTGTGAATTGCATGAGGAAAAATCTATAAGATATGTTCTTCATGTCTAGTACGTTGGGTTATTTTCATGTCTTGTGGTTTGAATTTGGCCACTGTCATTTTAGAGGAATTTCCTGCCATCTGCATTCAATTGAATTTTCTCACAGATTTGGGCTTGCTTGTAAATACTGGGATCTGGCAAAAGGAGTATCTTTGTTCTTCGGGGGCATTTTCAAAAACTGTTAACATGGTGTTGGCAGTGTGCTGGGTTAGGGAAGATCCAGGAGATGAAAAAGGTATAAATCCCCCCTTCCTCCTAACGGCTGATGATTTGTCTGGGAAGGAAAAAAAGAACGAGTGCATGAGTCTGTGGCAGAATTTATCTTCAGCTATCATGGTATTTCATATTTTGCTTATTAGCAGTGTATTGGTCTTACTGTCTGCTTGTGACCATGTACTCAGGCAAAAGAGTGAGCAGCCAAAATATTACAGTTAATTCCTAGGGGATCTCATTGCACAGTCCCAAAAAGATCAGGAGTCAATTTACCAACAGCTCTAATTTGTGTTTTGGCTGCTGGTTTTGCATTGCAAGTTAATAGCCTGACGGAGAGCATTAGCATATGTAGATTCTTAGAAATCACACGTTCTGGTGATTGTGGGGCAAGAGGGGCTACTTCACCCCTAGTTGAAGGCACTGCTGCAAAGTGTTATGAAATTCGAGGTAATTCCTAATTGAAAGCCGGAGAGAGCTCTCTGCATTCCTTTATAAGAGGAGTGTGTATAATCAAATTAAAAAAAATCCAATTGTTGAGGATCAAATTTAAACCAACGAAGTCAAAACAATTCAGAACGGAGTTTAATGCTTTTGAGCTTAACCTTACGGGAAATAATAGATGGGATTTGCCCTCCCCCGAGCTTCTCAGTAGAGATGGAAGAGGTGTCTCTACTAAGAAGGAGTCTACTGTAATTTATTTCATTTTGCAGACTTTAATTTAATAGCCTCTGAGTCATTTGGGCATGAATCAGGCCAGATCTTCCACAGTGCCCTTAAACGTGTACTGTGCACCTAACCATACACAACTGCCTGAGCTCCAACACGTGCTCTGTTGACGACACAACAAAGGGAATTCTGCTTCCTTAGTAGAAACTGAGGAGAGAACCAACTCTTATAGCCAGTGCAGTCCTTAGAGTGTCCCAGTCTTGTTTAGCTCTGGTTTCCATGGCAAGCATTTTTAAAATTCTGTCTGTACCTGAAAACAGTAGAGTCTCAGACATGAGACAGTGGTTCTGCCCAGGGAGCTAGAGGGTGACATTTTGGTATATCTGTCTTTAAGAAGAACTGCAACGTGAGAATCAATGTGTTGTTTTCAGTATTGCATTTTCCCTGGCCTGGAAATGGACAGTGCCTATGCTATGAGAAGGCTTTTGCAGTGGCTGCAGGCACACAGCTAGCAGGCTATGTTACTGCACCTTCTGCTCAGCCCACAGATGCTAAGATCTGGTAGGAGCAAAGTAGTTTCCTCGTACGGGCATAGGCAGCTGTGCTTGCATTTCTACTCTGTGTGCTTTTAGGACAAACAGCTTTTTCAGCAAAGAATGGTGTAAGGCACAGTTACACAGACAGCTTACTGCTTCACATGAATCCTGGGGAACATTGGCCCTTCTGCAACAGACAGGCTGACAGTGTGAGTGAACGGGCATGATTCGGTAGGAGCAGATTGATGTTGTGTGGTTCTATCCTGTGTCTGGAGATTCCGATGTGCAGCCCTGGCTGGCATGAGCTATTCATTGCCTGGGAGGAATCTCTCATGTGGAATATTCCCCCAAGTTTTGTCATATGTCTTCACTGATCTTGCCTAAGATTTCAAAAAACCTCACTGCGATTTTGAAGGGGTAATCCATTTCTTGCCTCTGTGAATGGTTTTCCTTCTTCTCTTATCTTTGTTATTTTTATTATGTATTAGTATTCCTATCATAACGTTGGTATGGTTATTTGTCTTTTTCAAGTATTTCCAATGATGTAATTGTATTTAATTTATAATACATTGAGCAGCACTGTTCTGACTTAACCAAGAAGCTGATGCCACTGTTGCTTTACGAATAAATAGATGTTTATTCGCTACTTCTGTTTTTAATATGGCAGGACTATTTGAGCACAGATTACCTATTTGATCTTGACAGCACAGCCCACGATAAAACATCTGGAGACACACCTTCCAATGTGTTTTAAGCCATGACTCTGAAAGAGAGGCTCTTTTATTTAAAGTAAAGTTTCCAAGATTCTCTGGATCACCAGCTTAATTTGCTTGTTTACTAAACAAAGGGTTGCATTTTACACAAGCCAAATGAGCCTGGCACTGCAAATAAAAAACAGATTACATTCGTTACCATTAGTCACTCAAACGAAAAGGGCAGCTCCTCCCTGAAAAGCATCTCTAAAACAGCCTCAAAGATTTCCATGTTTTTTGTCCCTTAATATTTCCAAATCGTATGCACTGGACAATAAACTTTTATTTTCTTCTGTCACTCTTGCACAATGCTAGTGCCTGACAGCTATGTTGGTACCTACTTTCATTTTCTTGTTTGACTTCTTATTAGAATTGTTCTGAAATCAGACAAGCCTGAATCCCATTCTCTTGTGCAGTCTGTTCTGTTCAGATTTTGTCCCTGATTATACTAAGGCAAATCTGGGCTCTGTGTACTCAGGAAGAACTGGAACCCCTAGCTTACAGTGAATGTTTTTTTGGAGGATAAGTGTTGAGGTGAATCTTCAGCATTTCCTCACACTGATTAGATCACATCGAGTCCTGAAAAAATCCTTCTATTTGCTTGCAATATTGCTCTGCTAGGAGTACGATGGTTCTTGCTTAGTCTTCAGGCAAATTTTTAGTTTATTTCATCTGTGATCATTTATCTTTGTCACTGATTTGTCCCCCGCTGCCCTCCGTTGTGCCTTTGCAAATTAAGGTTGTGTTCCTGTGTCTCAAACAGCTACCTCTCTTCTTTCTGCTGGGTTTTCTAAACAAGCGCTGGGTCTTCACTGAGTTCATTTACGCCATGCTCCTCATTTAATTCTCTACTGGAGACCAATAAAGCCAAGAGGGAATTAGCTGACAAAGACAATTGTTACCGTTATTTGCTAAGAAAACATGCTTGCGTTTTCTTTTTCTTTCTCTGAATAACTAAATGATGTGAACAATTGTTCTCTTGTTCTTTCTCCTTTATTTGCTTCTCCCTGCCATTTTGTTTCATGACTGATATATCTTGTGTGCTGAAGGGTGTCTGTCAAGTTTTCCCCAGTAAGAAATACAACACGGGGAGATTCTGGGTCATTCTGCATAAGCCTAACTGTGACCCACTGTAAATGTGGTTATTCCAGAGAAAAGAGCATCACGTTAAAGGTTCTGTAGGATCCTAGCTTTGATAAGAACAGCGTGCTTACCCTATGGATAGTGACAGTTCACTAATAGTGTTAATGATCCAATTCTGCTTCCAGATGCTCAGTTTTGTTGTAACTGTGGTAAGTATCTTGTTGAGCAGTTTCCCTAGGTGAGCTAAGTGAATTTCGTTCAGATTCTGAGCTATATCTCAATAAGTATTTAGATAGTCTGCTGAGTTTTAGTGTCTGAGTGTGTATAGATGTGTATGACATGTGTGGGAAGTCCAGGCAGAAGTTTATGGTTTCGAGGGCAAAGAGCCCTGGCACAAGTGAGCCTTCTCTAAACCTCCCACCGTAAACCTCGTGGTTGCAGATGTTGAGGTCTCCATGAAATACTGATGAGCTATCTGGTGTGATTAGATGAGATGAATACAGTTTCATACTATTGCCTAAATGTTGCCTTTGTTCAGTCCCTGAAATATGTATCCTGCTTCTTTTGATGTAACTATGCAGAAGCTGCTGCTTCATCACTGAAGATATCAACATAGCTTAGTAGGCTGAGCTTCAAAATCCGTCACTGGAGATTGCTGTGCTAAAACCTTCTGTAGGTAGAACCAAGAGTAAAATGTAACTTTTATACTAGAGATTTCTACAGGTCCTCATCCAAGGGTCCTCATTAAAGATGGCATAAATCTTATGTGCTTGCACTGAGTTCACCCAGCTGAAATTTTGACCCGGGTGGTGCTGATTATTGGTAAGTACATTGGCGTTGCACTTACCTATCATGTCTTTTGTGGAGGCCAAATGCTTAAGTGCAAGCAGATGAGTAATTTAAATCATTGTGGAATATATACAATCCAGAGAATAAACAGATCATTAGATAGTGTAAATCAGCAGTGAAGCTGTAGAATAAAAACACACCATGCCAGCTAAAAGATTTGATATATTATCCTTATAGTTTTCAAAGACATGCACATTTCATCCTCATACAGCTCTTAATTTAAGCCAGAATTCGTCTCTGAAGTTATTGTGCCGCCCTGTGAGATACAGGAGACGTGGGAAGCACTGTTCAGGAGGGTGAAAAGCTCCACAGTAGGGTGTCTATGCATGATGCAGGGGTCTCCAGCTTTGGCCCTATTATCATTGTCTTTTATGATGTGTGACTTGTGTTGTGACAGATTAGAAATATGTTGATGGAAGCTCGAAGAGGCACAAATAAATGCAAGTTCTGTATGTTTAAAAGCAGGAATAACATTTCCTGTATTTATTTGATTTTAGTTTCTTTATATTTCTTTGTTCTGTGGTTCTTGATAAACGATTGGTTTTGTTCAAACTGAAGCCGTCTTCTTCCCAAACTCGACCTCCTTGTGAGTTGGACATACAGCCCATCACCTGGGGGATGTTCAGGTGTTCTGGCACATCCTGCTTGGTGGTGAATGGAAAGACTATAGAAAGAGCTAGGGATAAAAGAGAGAGGCTGCACTCATAAAAGAAGAAGATAACTTCCTGGCCAGTACCTTTAATCTTGGGAAGCTGGGGAGCTTCCAGAGGAAGCAGATAAAATGCTTGAAGGTTAGGTTTAGGTTTGGATTGTAAGCTTGTAATGGCCAGTAGAGAACCCAGGGGGCATCTGTCTTTCTCAGCTCAGGGCAAATTCAGTTTGTCCTAAAACCAGCAAAGGAGAGCTGAAGTCAAGGCAAACACTTGGCACAGATAACCTATCCAACCTCACACACTGGCCAGAAGTGATGGCATCGCCAAGAGGCGAGAGGGCTGTGGCTGTTCCTCCTTGGATATGAGTATAAAACTGGCTTGACTGTGGGATAGATTCAATTGAATCTGCTGGGAGAAAATCCCCAGCTTATACAGCCTTTGTGCCTGCTGGCAGATATGGGGTAGGCTTGTGATACTTGGGTACTGAATGTTGCCATGTTGTCTTGACTTGCAAGCTCTTCCCATGCAGAACTCCTTGGAAATGATGTGGTTAACAGGGTGTTTTTTTAAGAAACAAGGGGGGGGGGGGGGGGGGGAATTAATTAAAAGGTAAAAAAATATGTGGGTGTGCATATATATAAATTCCCAGAGCAGTCACAGCCAGCTACTTAATAGTTTTCATTGAACTAATTTTAAAATGAGAACCTTGTTTCCTTTATTTAATAGAACAAAACGACTTCCATATTCTTGCCTGTAACTAGCAGGATTTATATAGCATTCTGCAAACAAAGTAAGCCTTAAAGTCCCTTTTGCACATCTGTGGAATGAATAATTTTGTGCAAAGTATTTATTATAAGCGCACTGTACACTTAAACTTTTTTACTGTAGTGGTGACAGATCCAGCACAGAACTGGATTGTTAAGTAGCAAGCACACTACACTTCTATACTGTGTAAAACTTTACCAACCTTTCTAAAGGCTTGGGGATTCAAAGGAAAATGTTAGCTCACTTGGCTAGCTCTTGGGTGCTACTTAAAATGACTCTGGCTGTTAACGCTGGAAGTGGAGCATAAGAGATTATAGTGAGATTCGGTTAGAATTGAGCAGCTTCGTGAAGGTGAGTGTAAAGGTTTGGGTCTGGCACACATGGAGATTGGCCACCTGCTTGCTCCAAGAAACTGCACGAGGCAGCAGCTGGTACCACTGGGTGAGGCACTTGGGAACCAACGTGGGAACAGCTTAAGATTTCCCTCTTGTGTAGTGGAAACTGGTGAAAGCTAACCCAAAGGTCACAAGAACCTCACTCTAATGTAGGTGCTTCTAGGATGTAGTACGCTCTGCAATTTCCATGCTCCAGTCTCAAGGTGCTGTAAATTGAAGTAGTGCCTCCTTTCTTTGAGTTGCACTGTATTTCACTGTACAGCCAGCTGCCCTTAGGGTCACACTCCCCACCTTCTGTGAGATTCAGTATATGCCTAACATGTGGCTTTCTTTTAAGATCCCGTAGCTTAAATTCTCCAAAGCATCCTTCACATGTATATAAACATGGAGAGCCAAATTCAGAGGCAGGGATGAGGAGTAGAGAGATGTGTGAGTTAGATGCAGGTAAACACATGCCAGGCTGGAGGCAGTCTGATGAGAAGGACCATGCGGGCTAAGGGCTTTGGAAGAGATGAAACTCACACTGCTGTAGGCTTCCTGTAGCCTTGCTTCTCCTTGCCTCTGGGTTTGGCCTGCTGGCTCTCAAATATGATCTCTGCAGAATGTTTTGGATTTGGCAGCAAGGGCAGCTTATTTAGTTTGAATTTAAGGTATTTAAAGACAAATTTCCAATGTTTTCTGGCAACCAAAACACAAGACTCCTTTCTGTTTATCCTTTCCAATCTGCTACTCTAACTGTTCAGAGTGAGCTGCCTTCCATACCTTTGCATCCAGCCCTGAGGCCAATTTTGCCTCCAGCAAAACATCTCCCTCATATAATTTCCAGCATCCCAGCTGATCTCTTTCTCCATCTACCCGGTCACATTTACAAGAGCCGTTTTCTGTTTGGTTATTTTTATAATTTCTGTGGTTATTGATAGGGAATTTGTGCCACAGACCCAACAGATGGCATGTCTTTTATCATCTTGATAGGACTGCTGCAAGTTCTAACCCCTAAAGTGAGGTTGTTCATCAGTGGTGTTTCATTGATGAGGTGAATAACTGACTTTTGTGCTGACTTGTTCTAACTTTTCTGTTGGAAAACCTCTTTTGTTTTGCTGTGATTACACCAGCTGCAATGAATGGCTCCTGAAGGGGGGCTGAGGAATGCGTGCCTCCACCTATTCAGTGATAGCACCAGTTGTAGGGCTGGCAGTCAAGACCTGCAGCTGTTCCAGAGGGAAACCATCCTGACATACAGCTTAGGGAGCAACTCTCAGAATGAACATTTATTTCCTTCTTGCATCTTTGAAATATTGCTGAAGATCAGAGGGGTGTGCATGTATGGCTCAGGGTAGATATTGTCCTTTATGTGCAGCTACATTCCATCACAGGTTATTTTTTTCCTTTCAGCTTATGGTTGGTAAAACAATAAATAAATAGAAGTCTCTTGAGTCCTCTTCCTCAGTGATCAGCAGCAGTGCAGAGGGCAGAGAAGAAGAAATCCTGACTGCAGGTCTCTGAGTTAGGCTTCTGTTGCTCTTCGGTCTTTGATCCTGCACAGGTTCTGATTCAACTCAAGGAGCAGACAGAAACTTCCCCAGCATGTGCAGATTTGCAGGTTGTTGAAATCTCTTGTCAGTTTTGCAGAAGGCTTGGAGATATCAGCTCTTTTTCCATGCTGCTTCCCAAGTGTTCTGAGTTGCATCCTGCAAGGTAGAGGCATGGACACGTATAGGAGGAAGGGGTAGTGGGAATGCTTTATGTTATTGTGAGTTTGGGAAAATGTCTTTGGTGTTGGAGTTTATTGTTGTAACCAGCAGTAATAAAGTTAATGACTGAGAATACATAGAAGCATTTCAGGATGTTACAAAGTGACAAAAAAATAAAATGATTTGTCCTGTAAGAGCCTATTGTTTCTCTTCTCATTGTTGTTGTTGGATAATGACCTAAAGCTTGATTGTTTCCCAGCAATCAATTAGCACATCTGGTCTGATGTTACTGTCCAGATTTGTTTGCTGTTGTTCTTTAATGGGAACACCTAAATTATTCACAGTTGACAGCAAGAGCTGTTTAGTTGGGATTGTGCTTTTCTTTATGCACATAGGATGGTTGGGGATAGATGCAGATGAGAACACTGTCATGTGACAGCAGGAATCTGACGAAGTAGTGTGTAAGTGATGCGTGTGATTTTTGCTTCTGTTGAGTTTTGCACCTGATCCAATGTTAGCTGGAGTTTTACATTTATAATGCTTATTTCGAGGAGAAATCTGAAAGTAAACAATGTTTTATAGTCTTGATAATGCACTGGCTGTTCCAGCTGGTACTTTATTTCTTCAGTTTCTTCTTTTGATTCTTTCCATATGAAGGCAACAAATACTTCCATCAGGTTGATGTGGCTGTTTCCATTCTCAGAATTTAGATACCTTCTAAACGCGACTGCATCTCTAGAATTTGCATAAATGAATCAGCTCTGTACTGTGGCTTTTTGTGATGCTTGGTGTCTTTTTATTATTTGATGATTAAACGTATTGCAATTTACTAATGAAGAGATGTATTTTGAAGAGCAAAGGTCACAGCCAGATTTGAAGACTTCCATTGCCTGAAATGTCCAAAGTAATTTTAGTCAGGGAATTTACTTGCCATCATCAAAGAACTTTTCCTTTCATGATTTGAAAAAACCTTACTGCTGATGTTTATAATTACAGAACACCACCATCAAACCCTTCGCTCATCAAACTCCATTACAATGATTTATTTGACATGCAGTAATACTTGTAATGCAGAACAGAAACAGAGCTATTGATTTACCAGCAAATTCATTAAAATTTGTAAGTATTATTGCCAGTAGATACACAAAGAACATAAATTATTCTGTTTTTTGAGGAGCCCCATATAAAGCAATGCAGAAGGCTAACATTTCTGTGCATTAGCAGATGGTGCTGGAATAGACTTTCATATTTCAAGAGTTTGCACTGTTGAATTTTGGTTTTGGAAGTATTTTGGTTGGTGCAGTCTTCTTTTGTGAAGAGAATTATTTTCTGACTTGTGATGAAGTTAAGAATATGGTGAAGACTTCCATAAATATTAATTAGATAATATATAATAAGGAGGAAAAACACCTTGCATTTTTTTGAATCCCAACTTTGAGTTGATCCAGAAGCTACTGTGTGTGTGTGTGTATTTGGAGTATTTTCCTGTATAAGTACAAATCTTATTTGTATTTATATTAAAATGACTCCAGAGGTGCAAGGCAGGACATTTGCTGTGTTGTGTCACTAAACTGTTCTTTGTTTCATGTCTCTTAAATTACATAGTGTGTAATACAGCACTCCTGCAACGGAGCTGCTGTATGATTGATTCTTAATCCACTAGAAGTCATTGCTGACTTTCATGTTGTCATCAGTAGGTGCTGGGAAATACTGATACTGTGCAGGATAAATGCACCATGCTGTTACTGTGGTGGTGGAACTATCCAGAGAAACGTGAAGACTGGACTGGGCTCTGCAGCAAGTTGTTTGGCTTTGTGAGACTTCCCCAGTGTGAAATACTTGAAGAAAGTTGGTGCTCTTAAACTGCCCTGAGTTTAAGGCTGTTTTGTTCTTTATGTTTTAATGCTTTCTTTGCATTTTGTTTTTTCGTTCTTTGCTTTGCTTTCTATGGGCCGCTCCATTTTGAGCTTATCGTAGCTCTGCCAGATGGCTCACTAAATAGGATGCTTCTTTCCCCAGCACACAGAACCTACTCCAGTGTTTTTTGGTTTCCTTGTGTAGCCTCCAGCAGGACTTGTTTTTTTAATTACGAAGTTAATTTTTTTCTTTGGATACATTTCAAACAGCAAACAGTAATGCTCATATATCCATCCCCTAATGCCTATGACAGGTTTTCCATGTAAACAAAAATTGCATCTGTCCTCAGGGACTCACTTCTATGAGTATATATCATGAAACGTTGGCTATTTTTATAAGGTATGTAAATGAAAATGGAAAATATTGAGAGGCTGTCCTGGAATGTGAAGAGTTCTGTCTGAGCTTGGGTAAGCAAACCTGTCTTTGCCTTTTAAAATGGTTGATTTAGTTGATTTAGTACGAGCATAAGGAAAAACTTCTTTACTGTGCGGGTGACTGAGCAGCACTGCAGGTTGCTCAGGGAGGTTGTGTGGTCTCCTTCCCTGGAAATATTCAAGAGCCACCTGGGCAGAAGTTTGGATAATGTGCTCTGGGGGACTCTACTTGAGCAGGGTTTGGACCACTTGACCTCCAGAGGTCCCTTCCAACCTCTACCACTCTGTTTTTTCCCAACAATGTGGAAACAAGCCCAGATGGATCCTATCTCATGTCCTTCTGTTCCCACAGTGAGGAGATAGGGTAACCGTGATACCAAGCTCAGTGCTGTGAGAAAAGGAGGATCTTCTTATGACCAAGTTAGACAATGACTGCAGGAGCCACAGCTTTTTCTAACCCTATGGATAGGGCACACTCTTTTAGTGTTAGAAATGAAGTAGAGTGCTCAGCTGATGTGAACAGTAGGATTGATATGAAACTTTTTTTTTTTTTTTAATGTAACCTTGAAGCCAAGCATCTAGAAAGAAACTTTCCATAAGAACTGATTGTTTTCTCATTTGTAATTTCAGATTCCCGTGGTTAAGAAGCAATTCATGCCTCACCAAAAACCAGATAGGGCAATCCTTCGTACAGTGTCACCACTGTAGCTGTTTCCATTCATGTCTGAATACCTAGACACCATAGGTTGGGATTCAGAGGCAGAGCAGTGAGTGTAACTGTTTATTTCCTTTCCTTCAGTTGTGTGAAGCAGCTACACAGCTTTTTCATCTGACAGTTGGTAAGCATTTAAGTGCAGTATTCCAAGAGATACATCTCTGCCAAATATCCTGTCTCCTCTCCTCTGTTTATCCAGCTATTTGAAGAAACTAAAGGGAATCTTCTCTCATTTGTCTCTCACTGCTTCTGCAGAGAAAGGTAGATTAGGACACATGTGCCCCATGCTTGGATGCTGAAAAATTCTAAGAAAAATTTTCTGAAAAATATAAGAGTGTGATGGATGAAAGGATCCATCCCAAGGATGGACCATTTAGCTTAGTAGGTGAAATCCTGCCCCCTTCACCTGCATGGTGTATGCTTAAGTGCACTCAGTTAGGTTCTAGCTTACGTGAATCACTGTAGTTTGTTCCTTAGGGAGTTGAACCAAAGTAAAGGGAATAAAGCTGAGAACCTGCTCTATGGTCTCCTTGCAGTAGAATTTGTTGTGCTGTGTCTGTCCGTAACTGGAGGCCAAGTTAGTCTCCAGCAGCAGTCACAGGGGATCTGATCGTCCAGCAGGGCTGACAGAAACATCCTGGGCACAGCACAAGAATGACTGGATAGACATTATTTATATTCCAAGTTATTTATTTGTTTGTTTGTTTGTTCGTTTGTTTATTGACTTTACGGCTTTTCCAATACCCATTCCATGAGTACAGTCGTTGATTCCTGTCTGTGACCCTGCAAGGAGACAGATGACTGTGGTACTGATGTCTCTGCTCTTTTTAAACAGCCTGTGGGTATTCATGGCAGCACAGTGCCTCAGGGCTTTGGCATCAGGATAAATTGCTGGAGAGTAACACATCACTGTAGCAGTTGCGCTGCGGTAAAAAGCCAGTGCACACCCTTACAGCATCTCCAGGTCAACGAGACGTTCTGTACTTCTTTGCTGAAGGAAAGCTGCCTTAAATTATCTCATACTGAAGGAAAAGGTGGTACCTGTACAGCGCAGTTAACATGAAGGGATTATCAAGTAGTAAATTGCCCCTTTGCAGAAGTGTATCTCTGTGGCCAAACGTGTGACGTTAGATGTCCAGAATTTTCAGTTTCTTTCTATTTAAAACACAGCATTTTCTTTCCCCCTTCAAAAAGAAATCAAAGACAGCTTCATCTTCTTCAGCTGCTTCTGACTTAAGGACCCGTTGTTTTCTCCCTGCTACTTCCTTTGGAATTTCAAAAATGCTTTTGATGCTTCACTGAAGAAATATCCTCTCTTCGAGGATTTTGGATAGAATGGAAATTTGGAAATTTTATTTCTGTGCTGTCCCAACTCACAGAATTCCCCACAGAAAAATCCTCCTTTTCTTTCTGTGAGTGCTCAAAACAGAGGAGAAAAAAAATGGCAGTCTCACTTAGGTTTGGGCTTTATTAACTTCATAGGCTTATTTCATTCTGGACTTTCTTCAGAGGAATCCAGGACCTGAACTTGGATATATGAAGTATTGATCTGGGAATCACACAGGTCCTCTAACCATCATCTGACACTCAACAAAATGCATCAAATGATTGTCTTCCTCTTGACTTTCCTAAGGTCCCAGGTCTCAGATTTGATTGAGCCTTGAGGCTAACTGCATAGTACCCTGTTTCTGTCTGCTCCTTGTCTTGAGCTGATTGCCTTGTCAAAACCGTTGTTCTCAGATATCGTTTCTCAGCCTTCCTGTCCTCTGAGCACAAAATCCTCTTTTGCCCCATCAAACCTCAGTGAATCTGCTCTAGCAAGGTTCTGACTACGTGCCCTTACCCTAAATGGGAACCTATTTGGAGGATGGTCCTTGCAGCACATGAGAAAGTGCAGTCAGAGCTCATTTACCAAGAATGAAGACAAATTAGAGAAGGTATAGAAACCAACCTTCAAGAGCCTACTTTCTCCCTTTCCTTCTGCCTTTGCATCACCTTGTGATAGGAGGCATCCTCACCTTTGAGTGATGCTTGCATTGGTGATTCCCTGGGATCCTTCTGAAGATCCTTTCTTTGTCATTTAAAATTTATCCCCAAGCTTCCTCTTATCTGGCTGTAACAGAGGCTTAGAAGATTCAGAATTCAGGCTTGGCTCCAGTGAGTATCCAAAAAGATATATGCAGTTCTGGAGCCTGTTTGAGTTATTCAGACTTCTCCCTGACAAAGGTCATGCAATCCCATGTGCACTCTGGCAGTATTTTAAGGTACTTCTTGTGGAAGCTTTGTATTAGGTCTTGCCAGCAGATATCTACTGTGTTGAAATAGGAAGGGCTAGACAGTTACTTTGACAGTAACTTCTCTATAGAGGGGGATTTTATAGCCTGACAGAAGGTGGCTGTCTCTCAGCCCTGAATGTATTTATCTTGACAGTAACCCGTTGCGATGGAGAAGTGTAGCTACTCCCTTTTTAACCAGAAAGGTGTAGAGTATAGACTGAGTTCAGTGGCTTGCCCAAGAGCCACCCAAAATGTGAACCATCACCTGCAGCATTTCGGTGCTAATCCAAGGACTGTCCTTACTTCCAGGTCTTGAAGCGTCTTTGCAGATAAACCCTGTGCTGTTGAAGGAGCTCTGAAAGTTCCTTAGACAGCCTAATTGAGGTGCCCCGAGAAAACAGCCATAGAAGACATCAGCTGTGATCAGCTGCCCAAAGATTGCCATAATAAAGCATCAGTTTTTGAAAAGAACAGTAACATATATGGAATATTTGGAAGATTAGTTCCATTAGTTACATGTACAGAATCTGCCATTTGGAAAATATTTTTTGGCTCTTGGTTTTCTTGTTCTGTAGCATGCAATCCACCTACACAGAGGTTATTTCTTACTCCTGCAATTTGACAGGAACTAAAGCAATCTTAAGATTTTATCTTTCTTCTTTCTATGGAGGAGTGCAGTCTTCTTCCATTGCAGTTAGTGGCTTGTTGTTAAAAAGCTGATTGTAAAAATAGTGCTTAATTCTCTTCTGTATGCATGCAAAGGTACTTTGTGTAAGCAGGGCCTCTGCTTGCTGTACAGATTAAGAATGGGTATCCTGGCAGCTGGTGAGACTAAGACCATCCTGGAGCAGAAGACATTGGTTTCAGTGAAATATAGTGCTTGCTTGGTGTTAGAAGCACTTCTTGTGGTGCCTGAGGTGTTCCTGGATATTTTCTACCCAAAACGTGGCCATGTTCAGTGTTGATTTGCTTGCAAAATGGGAAGTGCAAAGCATGAGTTAGTAGCATGATGCTGAAGTACTGAAGCATCCCTGGAAATTCTGGCTCCACTGGCTTTAACTAAGAATTATTTTAAGAATTTTAAAGACATTTGGAGAATTGGTCGTTTTTCTCCATATGCTGAAGTACTGGCAAAATGAAAACTTCAGGAAAGGGATAATTTTGACAGGATGCACTGTTTTTGCATTTTGTTACGTTTGTTTGAGTCCTTTGTTGGGATGTGCCTTTAATAAATGACAGTTGTCATGCAGTCCTTTCTGTGATCATTGAGCCTATAATCTTACTGCACTGATTAGAGTCAGGTTAATCAGTCTTACTTGCAGAAACAGCCTGATAATGTAATGATGGTAAACTGTTCTTCCAGCAGCCTTAAAGAATCAATAGATCAACCTCAGACACTCCAACATTCAGAGAGAAGAGAGAAAATTCTAAACAGACTTTGTCTTGCAGACCTTTAGCATAGTTCTGTTTCAATAAATGCTTTATTTGAAAATCCTCCTGAAACTTTCAGGAGTGAAATGCTTAGAACTGCCCACGGCACTCTGCTTGCTCATGGAAGCTAAATTCTATAAATGGTAATTAAAAGTGTATTTTTTGTTGTTGCTGTTTTGTTTTTGTTTCAACTGAGGCCGGCCCCAACTTTGATTTCAGTGTATGTTATGCTGCAATAAAACTGTGGCCCTCAGTATCTTCTGAAAGCGTCACTGCTAAAGAATTGCACAATAGGCGTAAAATTTGATGGCTGGAGAACAAGATGTAACATACCTTAGAGGGTCAGGGTCACAGTAAGTGTCAACTTTTGGACGTCATGTTTTCCTGGCAAGACAGCAAGTCTTGCCATCCTTTTGGCCTACTAGGAGCAGTTAGAACGGAGCTAGGGTTAGGCTAGGAATGGTGTATTTCCAAATGAGCACAACCTTGTTTGGCAGCTGAACAGAGGGATAACAGCAAGGTGGAGTAACATTCTCTGATAGACGAAAGTGATGGAGGGAAAGTAGTGCAATTTTCAAAAGGTATAATGAAGGTAAAAATAATGAGTGAAATCCCAGTACCCATACTTAGTTCTGGTTTGGTTGTTTCTTAGGTAAAAACTTAATGGACTTCAAAGATTTTGGCTGCAGGGTCAGGATTTGTTCTGCTAAGTATTTTACATTTTCCTTCGTGATTAGCTTATAATAAAAATGTGAATGATTGCGTCTGGGAGAGCTCAGAATTCAGTGCTTGATTCTACATGACATTCTTGTGTTTCAGAGGGAACTCGGTCCACTGTTCTTAATTTATAAAAATTCATTACCCGTATAAATCTTGTCCCCAGATGTTTGCGTATCTCTGGAAGGAATACAGATGTCTCTGAGAACTCATGTTTGATTTGATAAAAATCACTTTTCCCTTTGTACAAACCTAAGTGCTTCAGCTAAAGCAACTGTTCCAGGGCCCTCTCAAGGAAGAGAGAGGTTTCTAACAGTCAAGGACGCAGCACAGCGGGATGGAGACACTGAAACACGGTGCGGCTATTCAGAGCAGCTGGAAGGGCACTTCAGCAGGGCTGTGGGAGCTGTCGGGTACTGCTGGGCAGAGACCAGCACTTGTGAGTGGCTTCTGTAATTAGCATTATTTCTTTTACGGAGGGCGTTTCAAAGAATTACACCTTATTCAAGCAAAAATTGAAAGGCACTTCATTTTTTTTCCTATTTACTTTTCAACTTTTTTTTTTGTAGGCTGTGTTGTTTTTCAGATGAGTTGTCCCTCCGTACCCTTTGTAGTCTCAAGTTCTGTGATGTAAATAGCCTGCAGTCATGGCCTGCCTGTCTTGTTTCATATTTGCACATCACTAGTAAAAGGAAATGTGTCTTAGTACTGGCGATTCTGGGCACATGGCAATATGCATAATGAGCAAGTACTCGGCTTCCTGTCTTTATCCCAGTCGATCATGTCACTGGATTGCTATGAAGAACTACTCTGTACACAGCACGGTGCAGATTGGGAAGCTGGCCTCCAAATCCGTTAGTGTCTCGTGCTGCAGTCAGACACTGACAAGCTGAATTTAGAGCTCTAGGTTATTAAAAATACCGGGTTACTAAGCAGCAGTGTTTATAGAAGGAACATTTTGTGTTCCCAGTTTTGCCTTTGACTGCTGCATCTATAAAATAGTTTAAACCAGCGGTGCTGAGGTTTCCGTGTAACAAAGTGATTAATTTTGGTGCTAATGAATTGGGGCCCGGGGTGCTTGCACTGCCTGTCGGCAAGGCACGGCATCTCACAGTGGTGGGTTTATTTCATTGTTCAGTGACGTTTTGTGTGCTTCAGAGATCCATACAATAGCATGAATTGTCTCAAAAGATAAGAACTCGCCAAGGAAACCCTTACATTGACTAAAATCCTGGTCTTAATTCAGATATAATGTTCTGAAGGGCAGAAGAATGTGGTAGCACAGACTGTGGTAAAAGCCGTCTTATGAAGAAAACAAGTCCTGCTTGTCGCTGTGTTGTGGATTTTTCCCCTTCTTCTCGTTGATTTATGGACTGACTTTCACAAGCCTCAAAGCGTCTTGTTGAATTCCAGAGGAACTTGGCTTAGATGGAGTATTGTGTGATAGGATTAAAAAACTCAAGTATCTGTCATTTAAATGCTAATATCTCTGGATTAGATGAGTTTACAAAAGCTGGTTGATGTTGCATGCTGAATTAGGGTGATTGGTGATTGCTGAATGCCTTGTGCTTGGCAAGTTTTACCTCAGGATCAAAGCGGAAAGAGTTGTGTTTAATAGAAATTGCCTATTAGGGTTCTTTGCATTGGAAGAACCTGTCTTAGATCCAGATGTCAGTGAAAGGCTCTGAGTGTGGCTGAGCCCATCCCCTGCGTTCTGCCATCCCTTAAGGCTCTTCCTTCAGCTGTGTGGTGCAAGTCAGGCACTGCACGCACACACAACTATAAAACCACAGCGGGGTCGTGTTTGTAAGAATCAAGAGAAATTAATGCATGAGATCACTTAAGAGGGGCGCTGCTTTGTCAAGCAGTGGGAGGAAAATGTCTAATTTCAAACTGCAATTTCAAAAGAAATCTGGTGAGATTTAAGCATCGTTGCTGATTGTGTTTCACAGAGTGGTTATTTAAGAGAAACGTCAGCACCATTTGGATGAATCACCTATTGATCAAAATTGATCCCCATATGTATAGATTATTGCAATGGTGCTAGTCTCTGCAGAGAGTCCTGAGTCCATGCAGAATGCCCCACTGCTGATGTTTGTTTGGACGCTCGCACATTTATGGATGAATGTGCAAATCCCATCTTCTGCCTCCTGATTCGACAATTTAGGAGGCTGCTGCCTCGTTTAATCCTTGCAGAGGTTGCTGTCAGGTGCCGCGCTTTGGCTAGGCCTTGCTGTCCTTTGGAAGTGCACTCATGTCCAAGCCGAATGCATGCCAGAACATTTTGGAATGTGATTTGTAATCCAAATAAATAAATAAAGCCTAGAGAAGAAAGTTGTGTTTTAGTGAACAAATTTCCTAGGCCTCTGTTTATTATGAATTCTGTAGTAACTAATTCCTTCAGGACAGTTTATATCTAGATTTGTCCAGCTGCAGTGGGAGCGTGTTGAGCGAGCATGGAACGGAGTGCACAGCACAGAGATCTCATCTAGCAACGGCTTGTGTGCAAGCAAAGCTCAGTGTTCATGCATCACCCCAGGGATCTCAGTGGGGCTCTGCCTGGGCACCCACTTCTGCCTACATGGAATAACGGGCAAATAGGAGTCATGTGTCTGAGAGCCGCACAGAGCTGTCAGATGCTTATTTTAGCCAGACTTTGCTATTTGTATAAACATTGTAAGCACTCTGTTGCAAAGCTTGGAAAACATTTTGCTCTGCCTTCTTTGTTTTGGTTTGGTTTTATTTGCATGCATCATTTTACATGTGAAGAAATTAACCCAAGATAACCAACCAGATTGCACAGGAGGTAGAATAACGTCTTCTGTGCAAAATGTAGATCTTCCTGCTCTTTCTCTTCTGGAACACGATTTATCTAAAATTAACAGTTTGAAACAAATGATTTTGCTCGCTAAATATATATATGTGTGTGTGTATATATATATATAAATCCAGATATCTTTGATTTATGAGTGTGCACAATATGGAAAATGTGCTAGTGTCACATGTTTGTTTTAGATAGTGATTCCAAACACTGGGACACAATTGTGTGTCTTGCATACAAATATAGTCTTTCTTCAGAACAAGCAAATATTGGGAGATGAACTTGCTTGTACTTTCACTGCTGCTCGGGTGAACTATTTTAGAGACTGAGGTACAAATTTGCTTTTGCAGCATATTATGTTGGCTTGTTTTTCTGTTTGTCTTTGAGATAAGAAATACCAAGAAGAGATACATTCATTATTAACTTCCTAGAGAGTGGCCATCTGATTTATGGCTTCGGAGTGTCTCCATTTAATCTGTCAGAACTGATTTTCAACTTCATTTGTCTTCTGGTTTTGGCAGCACTCTGTACCTTGAGTTTGACTGTTTGACATGAGTTGTACTAGAGTCACATTTTAAAAACATTTACAGTATGTTGCAAAAAGAAAAAGTTCAATTTGATACATCTGCTTTCAATATCACACAAAAGCGAAAACAGTTTGGAAGTTGGAATAGGGAATGTTCTTGTTCTGGCTATGAGCATTTAGGTAACTTTTATAAGAAGAGAGTAATAGTGACAGAAAATGAATTGTCATGAATGCAAATCTGCAATTACCAGCAGTTACAGGTAACAGCTGTGGTGGCAGGCTGATTACAAATGGGGCATCTCTCTAAAGAGTTTTTAAAGCTGCTTTCAGAGATTGGCTGCATTCATGATGGTGAGACGTCAGCAGCCCCTGGGGCTCTGCACAGACACCTTGCAGGGTAAGCCACGTGTCTGCAGGGAGAGCTGTGGCTCTGGAGCTGATAAAACGCTGCTGCTCTCCCTGTACCACAGAGGAGCAGAGCCTCAGCTTTAGGCTTCTCTCCAGCCTGGGCTTTTCAGGCTCTGACCACTGCTCCTTCCCCAGTGCTGATGCTTGTGGTTGGCAGAGAGGGAAACCAGCACATTGCAGGCAGGTTGGTACAGCCAGCAGGAGCTGGATGCCAGCTGTTAAGTGTTGTAGTTTGACCAGGGCTGTAAGAGGGAAATCTTCTCTAAGCACACATTGCTCAGAGTACCTCTGTAGTCCCAGTGTTTTTTAATTGTAGTTGCAAAGGCTGTTCTTCTTTTTGTCAAAACAGCCTTTCCTCATCTTGCATTTTTCCATCCCTGCTGTCACTCACTGTATATCAAGCTTTTCCTGCACTATGAGTGCTTATCAGCAGGGAAATATTTTGTGAGTAAAGATCACAGAGGAGGATGTATTAGCAACACAAGAACAAGGCAAAGGGGAGCTGGATGGAAGTACTGACAGTGCCGATAAGTAGAAAAGGCATTGCCTTAGGAACATTCTGCAGAAAGAGTTTACAGGGCCCAGAAATGAAGTGAAGACTGAGAGATTCAAGTCTGAGATGAAGCTCATATTTACAGACTTGTGGTAGAACTGTTCAAAGAGTGGAAGAATGTAGCAAGCTGCAGCTATTGGGATTTGCTTTTTAGCTGCATGGAGCTACCTTTGATACCTAACATCCATGAGATGATGTCAGAGACTGATTTTTTAGCAATGATAGGCAGACAGTAGTCAGCAGAGTCATGTGTGGTTTTGTAGTTGAAAATAGCGGCGTGAATGTGAAGGGGGAGGATAGAAATAGAGAAAAGTACTGAACTCTTGAAATTAAGAATGCAGAAACAGAATCTTGCCTTGGGCAGCTCATTAAAGTTACTGCTTCTCCCAGTGCATCATGGACACCATGGTTCCCACTAGTTAGAATAAAATAAACCTGATGTTGGTGCATACATTCTCCAATTCAGAAAAGGCTGCTGGGCTCAACACTCCTAGCTTGCATTCACCTCGGGGTGGTGGTGGGGTGGGATTACTGCCTGTGTTCTCATCAATGTAAGGAAGGATTTAAGCAGTTTACTTTTTTTCTGTACGTGCCTGGTGCTGAGCCTGGGGTTTTTATTCTTTCAATTATGCTCTGTAGCACTTGGAATGCTTAACAGAGCCAGGCACAGGCAGTGCATAGGGATGAGAGCGCTGGAATAGAAAAATAAACAGCGGAAACCCACAGCTGAACTACCAGATGCTGGGGTTTGTCAAGAGTTTTTTGTAAGAACACGAGGACTCTGACTGGGGTCATTATCCCCACCAACCACTTGTCAGCGTATGTCCCTCTTTTTTCATTTTTTTTTCCCTTCCACCTCCACCTCTGCTTATAAAGTGTCCCTGTGCAACTGTGATGAAACAACTCGTTTGTTACTGCTGCCCTGGAGGAGAGAACTCACAACCTTCACACACACACACACACACACACACACACACACACACAGAGCTGTGCAGGCTGCTGTGTCACTTGTGAGGCCATTTTTTGGTCATTCTGGTACAGAATAACAAGGTGGTCATTCCTCGTGCTGTGGCGATATTAATAAATAAGTAGCATGACATGGTAGAGGTGCACGGTTCTCACTGTATAGATGAAGAACAGTCTGTTCCCCAGTGCTGAGAGAAAAGAAAGATGAGGCTCTGTGCAGCTCTGGCATGTCTGTGTGTTGTAGGCAAACACCACAGCTGGCAGCAATTCCTTTCCTGCAGCTGCACCTCAGTCAGGTGGATGTCGGGAAAGAGGCCATGGATGATGCACAGCAGGCCACGGTGGTTATTTCTTATGCTACTGGAGGGGTCTTCTGCAACAAAGTTAAGAAATGTCAGTGGGCATCAGAGGGAAAGCAAAAGCAGAGCGCAGTGCACGTGCCTAACAGTGCTGGATAGCAGGCTGAGCATTGAGGGGCTGAGTCCAGAAGGTCAAGGGGGATTCCTACAAAAGCCAGTAATTGTTTTCTTTTTTTCGTTTGTTTATTTTCTATGCAGTTAGCAAAATGTGTCTCTTCATTATGTGCGGTGTAACCAGTCATTAGCTGTATATACATGGCTGGGATTTGGTTACACAGAAACAGGATACTTTGCTTTTCCACACTAACTGAGAGGAGGAAAAGTGCCCTGACATACAGGGGATGTGGACCTTGGGAAGGCAGTCCTTATTGCAGGGAACTAGTTGCTGCAAGATGCGTGCAGGTGTTTCTGTAGAGCTTAGAGTTTTCTAAGCATATACAAGTGCATGTGGCCAACACTGTGAGGCTGACATGTGGGCTTGCCTTTGCACCAAGTTAGGCACAAGTTAGGCTTTCTTAGCTGGAGTGAGAAATGCCCTCTACGTGATGTTACCCTGCAGTATGAGGACTTGGTAGCTCGAGTCGTGACAGCTTGGAGATCCCTGCAGTGGGCTCAGAAGTGGCCCAGATTTGTTGCTGCTCCACCCTTCTTTCCTTACTTTTCTTTCTGGACAACTACCACTAATGAGCTGCAGTGCAAATAATTCAGCCTTGCTTCCATCATATAAAAAGCAGTGGTTATGAGGCTGCACTGCTCTCCTCTTTTCCCCCTCGCTGGCTGCTAGAATCCATGCAGATGAAGGGTTTTGAGAATGAGAAGGAACAACTGTTTTTTCTCTTTTTGCATACTTGTGAAGTTTGCCTTCCTCTCACTTAAGATAGTTTCTTAGCTCAGGATTGCATGAAATTTCTGCCAGGTAAATAGGGATTTTTGTGAGCCATACCCTGCTCTTTTGGGAATCATTTCAGCTTTGAAAGCCTATGGCTTAGCGTGGGGCTCGGATAACACATGCATTCTGCTTCCAGCTTCTTTAGTTTTTAAATGGCTTCAGTTAGTCCCACTCTGCTGCCTTTTGCGAATCAGCCACAGAGTTTAGATGTATTCTGCAGAACTTGTGCTAAACCAAACAAGGAAAACCTAAGAAAGGCTAAATTAAAACAGCAGAAATCTCACACTCAGTGACTATTGCTGGAGCCCTTTTTGCCTGTAAACAAAAAAATTCAAATGACTGATTTTCCCCCCTCAGTTTCATAAGTGGTTACTGAGCTTCTGCAGTTGCTACATTCCTTAAAAAGTTTTTATTTCTTTTTTGGTCACACGCTGGGGGACTCCATTGTTTTCAGTGGTGCCTATTGAGTTAGGCCCATCGACAGCAGAACTCATTCTAGGTCATTAAGTTGAGAGGCACAGTAGTGTAATTTGGTGACTTTATTCTGTTTCTCAGCAGAGCTTGCATTACAGTCACGCACTCACAGAACCAGAAATACCGTCCTTCTCTCTCCCCCAGACCCCGAGAGATTTAAACGACCCAGCCAGGCTGCCTCAGGTAAAGCATTCAGGATTTGCTGGCTGAATAAGCGTTTGTGCTCTGATGATAGAGCAGAATAACAATAAGAATTGAAGAGAGCTCTGTTTATGCATGTATCAGGCAGAAGTAGGAAAATGATTTTGTTGTCTTATAAGTTATGAACGTTTCTAGTACTGCACTGCTCCAGCGTTGACAATTTAACAAGGTTCTCCAGAAAAACTGGCTGTTGTTAAGAAAAGATTCATACAAATTATTTGTGATCTGGCAAATATGGCTCACTGTGAAAAGATGAAGCTCAGTCACTAAAGAAGGGTAGGAACAAAGTCGAGGGTTATCTGCAGAGGGAGAAAGCTCTGGGTACTTCTTGTGTCTTAATCTTGCACACAGGTGTAATGAGCCAGTGTCTGTAAACTGAAGTTAAACAAGCTCAAGTTATCTAAAATTCATGCTGAGAACTGCGGAACAAACTGCCACTGAATCAGTTCTCCATCATTTAAAGATTCCACTTTGAGATTTGGTCTCTCTCTGAAAGACAAACCCTAAATCCATCTGCAGGTAGTTAAACGGGATGCAGATATCCCACAAGAAATACAGTGCACCAAACACATCAGCATTCTTTCTGGACTCTGTCTGTGAACTGTGCTCTTTGGAAGTAGCTCTGTAACACATCTGCTACTCACAAACTCTGTCACCTCATCATAGGCAAGACTAGAGAACAGAGCTGGACCCTCTGTGGACAATGTGATTAATGGATTACTTTCTCACTTTGACGGGATCAGTTAGATCAGCACGTTAGAATGATTTCATGCCCTTCATGGATTTCAGAGGGCTGGGATGGTCAGGGGAAAGAGCACTGTAAATCTGAAGAGTTAGCACAGGAGGCTGGGCAGTTTGCAAGTATGTGCACTTCAATGGAAGTTCTTATTTACTGCTTCGTGCTGTGCAGTGATGAGACCGTGGTGGAGGCAACCTCTGCCTCTGTGTGGATATCCAGTAAGCTCTTCCATAGTGGCATTTCTGGGCATTTTCCAGAGGGCAGTTTAAAGCAGCAATAATAATTAAAACCGCTTGCACTTGGTCAGACCGAAGGTTCACCAATGTCAGAATTCTGTGTTTTATCCAAGAATACAGGTAAAATAACAGGATAGCTATGAGCATAGGTGTACATTTTGAGAAGAGCTTTATATTTGAGTTGCCAGTTTTGTGCAGAGAAGTACGCCCTGTTGTGGGAGCCTGCAAAAGGTCCATTCGCTGGCAGGGAGCGCAGAAGGGTAAATTCTACTGGAATTAATCCTAAGTGTGGTTCTGGTAAAATCGAAAGCAGCATTGCCAATTACTTGATATAAAATATATTGTATTTTTGAAATAATGCCAAAATCCTGGCAGAAAGAAACGTCAAACAATGAAAACAGCAATTGAAAAGCAGAGGGGATAGGCTGTTGCTCTTTTCAGTGTATATTTGGGGGATTGTTTTTATTTGTTTTGAATTCCCTTTCTCGTGGTGTTAATTCTGAGCTGCAAAAAAGCCATTACTGTATTCAGAATCAAGTGTTATGTGATCAAGGAAGCTGTGAAGGTGAAATGGTTGCCTGTTAGTGGCAGCAATTTGAGCTTTCTTTGTAAAAATTAGTTTAGGCAAGAGCACAAAGAGGCTGATTGGGGATACTTGAAAATACTTGGTGAGTGTGAGAGACCTGCAGTGTCTCTAGATGGAGGGTGTGTATGTGAAGATGTCTTCTCAATAAGAGAACGGAGAAACCAAGTTGTGTTAGGAGAACATGTAGCCTTCAATGATCTTTGACTTTAATTTTTCATCTATCTATTGTATAAACAAAGCAGGAAGAAAAAGGCCTGGAAGAAGCTCCAGGTTAGCTTGGAGTGAAGATGTCAGTGGAGAAGAGTGACTGATGCCTCTCAGGGTAAAGGATGTTAATTCATACAGTTCATTAATGTTTGCCATTCAGGATATAAGCCCATGTGATTCTGCCCTGCAGAAGTTAGCTTCTGTACTGTTTACTGGCTCGGTGACTTTTCTAGGCTTCTAAACCCTTGAGCCTAACATCTTGCTGGAAATAATTTTTGTTCTGTTCAACTGGAAGTGTGGGTGGTGGGTTTTTTCCTTTTTTATATACATAGTGCATGCTGAGCTAGGCAGACATAAAATTCCTTGTTGGGGCATAGAGGCATACATGTTTACACAAGACACATGCAAGGTGCCATATGGCAAAGCCCCAGCTTTCATTCCCAGCACATCCTTGTGTTTCCAGTGTTTGGGAGAGCACATACCCCTGTGGAGCCTTTACATGGTCTGCTGGCTAGAAGTTCCATGGAAAAGAGACTAAATGGACTAAGTAAAATGTAGGGAGTGGAGATCTGGGAGTTTAAAAGTTCAGAGTTTAATGAGTAAATGGGAAAGCAATAACCCACATGCTGTTCATAGGAGACATGCTTTGGCTATTAGTGAATTAGATGAATTGGAAGGAAAAAACAAAAAGGAATAGATTTTCTCAAACTGTGCATGTATGGAAAGATCCCTGTCTTCTCAGTGGAGTCATGTAATTGATGATGAAAGCATGTTTACAATAGGAACAATTCAAGTACCCTCGTCAGAAAATGTGTGAACTTCTGTCTTAAGAGTCACTCTGGACTTCTTTTAACCTTCAGGCCCCGTCTAACTTATAGGCTGCTGCGAAAACCCTGGTGGTGTCCATTTATGCAACAAAAAAGGCAAAGCACAGGGGACAGGGGCAGGTGATGCAAACAGTGTAGAGTTGCATTATGCCTTACACCAGTATGCGTGGTGGCTTTACTGAGTGTGTGGGTTGATCTGTGCTCATTCAGCTGGTCTCTGGGCACACGGGTTGTTGGTCAGTCTGAGATCTGGAGCATAGACCAGGTGGACTGACAGCAGCTGCCATGTGCTGCGTGTCACTGCATTGACAAATACAACTGCCTGCTTTCCAGAAAGGGAGACCAGCTCCAGGTGAGGTTGAAACTTGTGCATCTAGATAGCAAGGTAGATTTGGTAGCACTGACTTTGTACAGCACAGCAGCTCTTTGTTGCATCTGTGGCATTCCAGTATGTGGGGGAAGGTGAGGCACAGGTAGGGAAGGATTGGAGGTGGCAGTGGAAGTGAAGGTTTCAAACCCAGCTTAGAAACAAAAGGGAAATAGGAGTGAGTGGAGAAGTGGGAAAGGAGAATGGGATCAAGGGCTGTATTTGCCTCTCCTTCAAATGTGTTTGTTGATAAGGCAGCAGAAGCACTCTGCTTGGCAGAGCAAGGAAAATCATAATGATTTATCCCTACCGATCAGAAATGCTGCGAATTAAATCTGTTCCATACATAGTCTTCTTATAAAAGGAAAAAAAAGGAAAGAAATAAATCAAATTTCATTACATTGAGCTTATATTCTCCACGTGCCCATTAAGAAGGTTTTAGGATTTCCTTTTTAATTAAAGTAATGTTTGTTGAGCTTAGTATTTTCCTAAAGCATTTATTTTAATGTCTTTTCCCCCCCATTCTAAAACCCAAACTGTAAGGAAGGATAACTGACCACAAAAAAAGGCCAGACGTACTGAGAACAATATTTTTCAGATTGCCTGGCAACAGGGAAAAGGTGATTCAAAGATGAAGAGACTCCGTAACAATGAATGTAATGATGAGACCTGTGTTTCGTCAGGCTGGGAAGGGTTCTGTTCTGATTGCCACAAAAAGAGCAATGGTCATTTTCAGTCTACTCTCAGCTTTGTCTGGGGCCATAATTTAGAGGCCTGAGATCCGAATAGGAAGCCAAGAACGCTGAATTCCAAACCTGACTGTAGTGGAACACTCCTTGTGATAGCAGGCAGTTTCTCCTTCTCTGATGATGGATTCACTGTTGCCTAAAATGGTTATATTCGTAGGCATCTAGAGCCGAGCTGGGAACGTCAGCTAAGGCTGTGAAGTCACTGGGACCAAAAGCACAGGGCGTGCGTTCTCCTGAACCTCAGCCATGCTTGCAAACGTCAGAAAGTGTTGTGAAGGTGTTTGGTGGAAATCTGAACTCCGTAGCATTGCAAACTGTTCTAGCAACAAAAGACACGAAGTACTGTTAAAGCATTCTGTTGGACTCGGAGGTGATTTTAAAATATCAAGAAAAAGTCTTAATTTGGGAGCCATACCCATCTGCCTGCTCAGAGGTGAGAAGATTACAGACCTTTATATATTGTTTTAAGTTGAACTGACAGAAAGTTAACAGTGCTTCTTTATTCTGTAGTGGTAATCCTGCTCATTCACTCCTTTAGATACAGTCTGCAAAAAGAAATTCCACGGAGCAGAAATAAAGTGCAATCCAAATAACTTGTTTTAAAAATAAATTGAACGTGAAATAACAAATATAGATGCAGCCAACACTTAGGGCCCAGATTTTACTGAAAAGACACACATGGGTTACGTTTATCTTTCACAAGTTTTTTAGAATTGATGCTCTGCAATTTATTCCACAAGCTGGTTTGTTTTAGTTTACGGGAGTTCTCTCAGTCCTTCTGTCTTTACTCAGACCTCAATGTGAAGGTAAAAAGTAATATTTCTGTTTTAGGATTTTATAGGAAAATTAAAAAAAAACTACTTGGAGGAAAGAGTTCCTTCTTTATATTGTAATCCTTTTGAATGCTGTTGGTTATCCCTGGTCTTGTAGATTCTCATCTTTATCTATTTTCAAAGGGGAATCTTGTGTCTATCTTCAAATAGCTATCACCTCTGTTCTGATACACAAATGTGGGACAGTTTGTTTCTTCATCTGACTCTCTCTGTACAGCGTGGTGTGCTCTGTAATAAAGAAATCTGTTGGCTCTCATATACTGCATTTTTCTTGACAGGCATTAAAAAAAAAAAAAGCATTAAAAAAAAAGCAAAGGCAAGTCTCTACCAGCTGTATGAAATAGGCCTTAAAATGGAAACAGAATGTAACTAATCTGGGGTGACCCTGGAATGTGGTGTGAGCTGCTCCGTTCATCTTTATGAGATATGAACTCTTGTACGTGTCAGTGGAAATTCAGTGCTGTTACCATTAACCACTTCAGTCCTCAGGTAAGGACAAACAGCAACCGAAGAGGCTCAGAGATCTCTTGGTTTCTTGGGGAAGGAGTTATTTTCCTTCCTTTGGCCGTATAGAAGAAACAAAGGAGCTGTGTGCGACAGATATTCATATTGAAATCCCGTATCGTTGATCCTGTTGGGTGTCCAATGTGCAAAAAGAACGGCATGATTACAGTGGAACATTTTTAGTATTTTTTCTGTGTAGTGTTGATTTTGCTTGATAGTCACAATTGATGTAATTGCTTCCTCTGCATGATGCTTAGAGCCTGCATTTGCTACCTGCGCATTTCAGGAGGCAAATCATGGAGCACAGAAGGAATTCTGTGCCTTAACACAATATTTTGAGACAAATCAGCTCTAATGGTCTTCTAGTCTTCTCCTACCTCAGGAAAGACACCCAGTGGTGCTCAGTATTGACATCACACAGAGATGAAATCTAAACAAGAGAGAACTTGCAAAAATGCACAGCTTTTAGAACTATGGCTGGAAATAGAAAAATAGGTTTCCAAAGCTTTGTAAGAGAGACAGTAGCTGCATACACTTAGAGTCCTGGTTGGGCAGTCTGGGATCATGTCACAGTTGTATAACTTAAGCAAGGGAATCTTTCATAGTTACATGTTATTAGAAGTTGCAAAGGTCTCTTAAAGTACAGAACTTTCCTTTTTCAAGTGATAAGAAGCTCAAATGCCTAGAAGTTTGTTGTGTACCAGACAGTGCAAATGTGAGCACAGAGGTCAGTAAGAGATACAGACATCCCTGCTTTTGGGTCCAGACCAAATGCAGAGTTCATGTCCAGGATATTTTCTTATGAGCTTGGGGATATGAGTGAAAATAACAATGTTTAATTTAGGTGAGGTCTACTTAAGGCTGTGTTGTCCTGTATAGCTGGTCACACCAACATATTTCTGAAGCACTTTTCCTTCTCGTAAGCTGTGTCAACAGCAGAAAAACTTTGGGAAAAATATATGTATATATATTTTAATCAAAATTGCTTTTTCATGAGTCATTTTGAAGATTCTGTGTTTTGAAATGTTCTGTTTGTTGTTAGAGCCTTCAAGCAGGTAGCATGGTGCTGCACATTTTTCTTGCCATTCTTGAATTACTGACTGTAGGAGCTGCAGCAGTCACCCCAGGCGTGCAGTAATGAAAGTTGTTCAGTACCAGTCATGCATAATGGGATGCTGAATATCAACTGGACAGTACCTTCTCTACAATAGCTCATTTTTCTGTGTTGGCACCTTTAGGGTTAATAATTTTCCCTTGCAGGGCTTTGATAGCCTCCTCCAGCACAGATGATTTTCAGTTTGTTTGAGAAAATCTGGACCTCTTTGGTCTTTCACTGGCATCGCGACTCGTCCAGCTGCCAGTAGTGGCGTCCCATTTCTCAGTGCTGTTGTGGTATATTTTGGACATCACATCCAAACAAAACCAAGAATGGGGATTTTTTTTTTTTTTTAAGAAGTAATTGAAGAGAATAAAGCAGTAAGAAAAAAAAAGCAAATGACCTAAGTTTGGTCTTCACCACAAAGCCCACAATGCTCTGGGGACATCTAAGTATTTTAGGGAAATATTTCAAATCTATCTCCATTTTGAATGCAAGTTGTTTTAATTATACATCATTTCAGTTATTTGTTCAGTGGCCTTAATTAGGTAAACTCCAAAGCAACACGTGTTCACTGTTGGATAATTACTCTTCTGATAGCTCCTGCTCTTTTCCACCCACAACCTTAGAAGCTGATTTTACCAGCATCAGGGAAAACAAGATGCTGCTCGGGGAGGAGGAGAACTAGTGCCTTCAGGATTGTTTTTAGTGCTGATCTCATTGTTGCACAGACAGGTTCCCCTCTGTGTGATGTGCTCCTTTTCTCTAGGACGATTGCTGCAAAAGCACACAGAGCTGACTGCACAGTTCTGAGTGGTGCTCCCTGAGGTGTGCAGCCCCATCAAATCAGCAGCACCGATTCTCATATGACATAACCTGGCGTAACTCCAAACTCAGTTACCCCAGAATTTAAGCAGCAAGATAGCCAGAGCTGAACTAACCTGATTACTCATATGGAAGGAATTGCCTGATTGCAGCATTTGCACACTACTGTGTCAACCTCTTCCATTCCCTTCACGAGTGTTTAAGCGCAGAGATATAAATCAAAACTGCAGGACAGAAAAAGACAAAAGTTACCTTGAAGGATTCTGCTTCCATGAGATCCTTCTGGAAACCATTCCACTTTTATTAGATTTACTCTCTGTAAATTAGGATTAGTATTTTATACGGATTTACGAAATAGCTATGGTTCTCCTGAAAGCAGGGTGAACACTGAGGTGGAAGGCAGGGATTCTGTGCTCTTTTCATCTGGTACTGGTAAGTTACAGTAGGTAGGTTAAAGGCCCCCTGATACCAGTGAAAGAGGAGATGCAGTTCCAGACATGGAAAATGCTTCAATCTCATGTATGCCAGCCAGTGATATTAATATTGCATAAAAAGCCAGTTGTCAGAAGGCCAGATTCCCTTCTCAGTTACGCTGGTGTAAACCAGACATTTTTTCCTTTCTTTCTGGAGACAATGAGTTTGCTTTCACATGTGCTCCAACATTTGAACGTTGACTCCAGTTGTCTGCGTTCGGAGACAATCTCTCAGTCTTTGTTTCAGTTTGCTTTGTGGAAAAAGAGGCAAAGTGAGACGTTGATGCAGTGGGCACGTTTGAGAGTGCTTTGGTGCAGGAATCGCGTCACATGAGGCTCTGATGTGCAAGGAATTTGTAACTCTTGTTAACAACTCTGTGGGCTACTTTGTGAAGGCAGAGATGGGGTAGGTTGTCTGAAATGTGCAATTTCACCAGTTTGGCGTGAGTTTCTGTTCCTTTGCAGGGAAAAATGTGTTTTCTGGTTTGATAGTTATGAGAGAAGATAATTGTTCTTGATGGCATGGGAATAATGTTCACATTATTCTAGGAAGTCTCCGTCTTCATACACATAGGTATCAGCGTGTGCTACAGTTGATATTGTTGAAAGTTGAGTGGAAAATTCAGGTTTCTGTGTTTTGATAATATGGTAAGATTGATAAAATGCATTTTTAGAAAGCTTTAGTGAATTTCAGACTTGTGCCATTTAGAGAATGGAAAAAAAGAAAGTGGTTTTATTACAGATCAAATATAAATCTAAAAGCTTTTGAAAGAACCCCCAGTAGTTTGGAGAGAAGTTAGGTTTTGCAAAATATTGCTGGTTGAAAAAGTGAATACCTGTGATGTAGGTATTTAGGTGTAACTGATACACCAACTTCTCTTGATGGTGAGGCCTTCAAAAGTGTGTAGAGCATCTTTCATCAGTGTTCAGCAGTATAGTTTGATACCCCTTCGGTGTGATTCATAAATTCAGATGAACAACCACAAGTCTGACTGTGCAGTCTTATTAGGGAAGAAGATATTACCATTGAAATGAGTCAGTTGTAACGGGAATAAGCCAGGATAGGACAGGAATAAATGTGGAGATGTAGACTCCAGAGGATATAATAGTCGTTTATGTCCTGATTACAACCAGGACGCAGCTAATTGTCATAAGCACCCACTGTAAGCTGAAAGGCATCCACTGAGATCTTAAACACTTCAGTCCCAAACCACCAAATGCAACTGATTGCCCTGCACGAGTCAAAAGTTGTTGTGTTTCTCTGCATCTTCTTTGCATCTCCAGTCATTTTCAGCAGCCACAGACTGTCAGTGAATACAAACATCCCTGAATATCGCAGTGTCTGAAAATGAAGCTCAGATAATGAAAACATAGATATTAGTCACCATGAAGGAGGTTAATGGCCTGTTTTGTGTAATTTAAATGCAGTAAAATCTTATGAATCTTCCTAAAATTCTTACGTAGTTTATTTATTTCTGTCAGATATTGCTGGCCTTCACTTCCTAGCACTATCCACATACCTTAGTGTTGTGATTGGAGCTGGGTAGGAAAAACCCTGCATTGTCTTTCCAATTGTAACGATTCCAGTGTCTTGAAAAAATAAAAATCATACAAATAAGTAATCAAGAAGTGTAATGTACCAGCCAAACACTGAGAACTTTTCACTAGTAACAGGCAATTCTATTCTTGAAATGTCACAGTGATGCCTCGTGAGACTTGTAATTTGGGTGTCACATGTACCCACTCTTTGCTCTGAGTCTGGATGCTTGCCTGGACTGCATCTTCCTCTGCCATGCCTTTCCCTTTACAATGGGCCGTGGAGCATGATGGGGAAGCTGTGGAGCCCGGCCAGTGGAGGAGAATGGACTTTTGTGCTGCGATCCCTTTCACAATTTCTCCAGTTACCAGAGACTTTTAATGCCTCTCCATGTCACCTGTTTCTTCTCATCTGTATCACCAAAAACTCGGATGTCATTCTCATTGCTTTCAAAGCGTGCCCTGACTGTAATTGTAGAGGACCACAGCAGCAAGCTCTGCCACTGTCTTTCATTAGCCATAGGGGTGGCAGCTATACAGAAGAGAAGATGGGCTTTCATGCACTTTCAGGGTACCTTGACTCTTGAGGAGCTGCGTCAAAGCAGTCAGCGGCAAAAATCGTGGAGGTGCTTGAGCCCTTCTTAGACACCCATTCTGAGATGGCTGAATGATGTAAAGATAAAGCTGGTAGATGGCAGAGCTGTGGTGAGATTAATCATGCCTTGTAACATCCTAGTAGAGGGCAAACGTCGGTGCTTTTGAGAATGACTAGTTTGTGTGATGTGGAAGTGCAGCCTGTCTTTTCTGTGCAGAATTTGAAATCACTGCAGTGCAGTTTGGCTCTGTTGTACCTGACCAAGAGTGCTGGGTACGAGGGGGAAGGAGCTGCTTTCTGGGCTGAGTGTGTAACTGCAGAAATACGCTTGCAGTTAGTTTCTGACACCATGACAGTTTGTCTCCTTGGGGAAAAAAAAGCAACAGCAACAACAAAGGAACCCACAAGAGATTAGAGGGAGATCTAATATATGAAAAGCATGATTCATATACAATAATGAAAATGATGGTAAGTGGGTATTGTGTATTTTTTAGCCAGCGTCTAAAGGTTAAATGCCTCATAAATACTTTCATTGTTGCACATGTATGAGTATTTGACTAGTTCCCTAGAGTTAAAAAACAAAACAAAACAAAATGCCCAGCCAAAAACAAATAAAAAACCCCACCAAAATGAACACACTTGAAATGAAATGAAATGAAATGAAAAGAAATGAAATGAAATGAAATGAAATGAAATGAAATGAAATGAAATGAAATGAAATGAA